>NW_003204615.1:0-2176 GCF_000006405.1 Perkinsus marinus ATCC 50983 | reverse complement strand
AGCTATGGCGGCGGTGCTTTTCGATTTCGGGTGGGTGGGAGGGCGGCTCGAGATAGGTCTGGAGTATATGTCGCTCGCCACGAAACTCTTGAGGCTTTACGGTTATCGAAGTGGATTTTGCTGGAATTTTATTACCCTCAAATTTGAAGTGTTAGTCGATGCTCATTGTGTAATGCAGGGATTGTTTGTTGGCGAAAGAGGAAGAATCTGTGGATCTCTTGAACGCCGATGTTGGAGAGAATAGTGGCAATATTGATAACGCGTTGGAAGGTAGACGCCTACAGTGGAAGTCCGTAGGGATTCGGTGATGGGCTGTAGGGTCGTCATCAAAGAGTGCAATGGATCGGCTGCAGGAGGCAGTTGATATGGTGAAAGCAACGAGGGAGAAGGAGCTGGCTGGAGATAAGGGAGCCGAAGGTAGTGTGAAGTGCAGGTGGTTATACTCAAGGTTTATCGTACAGACGAGTATGCCGAGTCTGAAGTGGACGACCTTCAGTTGGCGTGGGAGAATCTCGAGCAGTGTCGTAAGTGCCTGCAGCTTTTTTCGGAGGAGGAGATGCCGTGGGATCTGGCCAGGTGAATTTTCTGCTCACCTTGGGCATTGAATGAGGAAGTTGATCAATGCAGCAAGTATAGGCTAAATAGTCGTTTGGGACAATTCGTTATCTCAGGCGGTGTCACAGTCGACTTGGTGACTTTTTGCAGCTGCAAGAGCGATACCCTCAAGCCTGCGAGGAGTTTGAAAAGGTGATGGAGATTGGGCGTTGGCTCCATTCACTCTATCATTCGACAGGCTCTGGAAATTTGTGAGAAATGCCACCCAGCTGCGTCGGAAGCGCGGAAGAAAGCCGCGGTGAGTTCGTTATCAATGTGCCGTTAATACTGCACAAATTGAGTGTCTTCCGAGAGGAGTTAGTCGATGGGGTGGTGATTAGATAATGTTGAGGTTGGGTGAATGCCAACGACATGCGGATAAGGAGAAGGGAAAGAAGACTTTATTAGAAGCTAAAGCGTTGCTGGAAAATCGTGCACAGGGAGATGACGAGGCTGATGATGTGAGAATCTTCTCATGCATAATCGACGGACCTCACAGAACTCTCTGAATCCTCGTGGTGTATGTATTCGTGGGGGTCGTACGTTTGTAAGTTACTCGCTGGGTTACTGCTCCTCCGGCATGTGATATTGGATATGCCTCGATACGATCATGGTATTCTGAGTAGACGTTATCGTTATAATGCACTTCAGGTCCTCGCCGCTATCAATGAAGCATTAGAGGATAGTCGCGAGGGGGAGAGGAATGATCAAGTGAAGGTCATCCAGCAGATGATGTCTCCCGCGCCGGCGACTTCTGGCGGAACGGCATGCTCTCTGGAAGTTTCCACCTCCGCCAAGTTCGACAAAGCGACGCTTGGATCTTCTTACAAGGTGAGGTATCGTTCGCTCGCGATATAATGGAAATGGAAACCGGAATTCCTGTACCTCCCTGCTCGTCGTTGACAGGGTGAGCCGGCACACCGGTGGTGTGACTAGTCGCTTTCCTCAACGATCACTACAATGTTGTGATGAAGGACGGCGATGTTGAGAATTTCCGGGGCGGAGCGAAGACAGGGCCCATGCGCCAGGTGACGAAGGCCGCCGTGGCGCGACGAGGGAGCACGGTCTCACCATCAGAAGAGACTAGGTGGATCGGTTCTGGCGACATGATTGATCCGGGGTGTAGAGAAACGGGGAGGGTGCGCTACAATTTCAAGGATGCGCCGTCCTTCCTCGCATCTCACTGGAGCCGAGAATACATCAGGGTCCGTCCCATGAGGGAGATTGAGTTGACTTTGTAGATACTACTGGTGTTTATCTACCGAGTTGGCGCCAGTAGATAAACAGGCCCATACCCTACATGTTGATAGGCGCTATCCAGCAACCGGGAAGCTTCTGTCCTATCGCAGTGGGCTTCACTGCGAGAGAAAGCGCTGGGGCCGTCGAAGTGTTGCTCAGTACATTGGCGAAAAAAGTGCAAAACTCGATATTGGTCATGCCCCAATGATCTTCATCGGCGACTCAGCCGGGATATTTCAGCAGGGCTACGAGAAGGTGTACGGCTCATTGCGATATTATGGGTCCAGGATTCATCAGACCCAGTCGAACTTCCTATTCACAGGAAGGTCACCAGCTGCGAATC
>NW_003205465.1:0-1220 GCF_000006405.1 Perkinsus marinus ATCC 50983 | reverse complement strand
CAACTTCGGTTTGAACTGCGTCTCCAAGTAAGCAAACTGGTTGGTTCACCCAGCGGCTAGACTTAACATTCTTCCGCCTTAACCTGGCTAGTAAGAAAAACCATTTTCTTGTCGCCCAAGCTAAAGGAAGCTTGAGCTTCGACAGATGTGCAATGTATCAACATTTTCCATAATGTGTGGGGAACTCTCAAAAGTTATTGCTGTCTATCCAATGCCGTCGATTAGATTCATCATTTTCCCAACATCAGTCAGCAGCATGTGTGCAGCATATTTGAAAATAATGGGACACCCACGCTTCGCGCTTACTCGAGAGTAATTACAATAGCTATTAAGAATCGCTGACATCGTCTACTACACCAACAGATCTTGTTGTTAGCAGCGCATTAGACTCTGGTCATCGGATATGATAATTCACATCGCGTCTGCAGTGCAAGTAAATGCACCGCTCGACTCACCAAAACATTAACGTCTACACAACACGGCGATGCTTATAGATGATGCTTCATTCCATTCATGGAGGTTTCTGAACAACATCTCACCAGTGGAGTAGTCATGAGAGCTTTATACAAAAATAATCAATCCTCAAACATAAAGCTCTGTCTTATGCAGTGCTGCCTTATGGGAGGATGGGAGGAACATCAGTGAAGTCGCCAATCGGAGGCGCACTGGTAACTACCGGAGCTCCAGTGCTAGTAGCCTCCATCATAGAGGATTCAGTGGTGGACACCATTGAAGAGGCTCCAGTAGTCATAGACTCAGTCAGGGTGGCTGTAGGAGTTGTAGACTCATCCACAGGAGCTTCAGTTGTGGACTCGTTTACAGGGGCCTCAGTAGTGGACTCACCAACAGAGGCTTCAGTAGTAGACTCGTCTACAGGAGATTCAGTAGTAGACCCGTCTACAGGGGCCTCAGTAGTGGACTCACCAACAGAGGCTTCAGTAGTAGACCCGTCTACAGGGGCCTCAGTAGTGGATTCATCTACAGAGGCTTCACTAGTGGACTCATCTACAGGGGCCTCAGTAGTGGACTCATCTACAGGGGCTTCACTAGTGGACTCGTCTATAGGGGCTCCAGTAGTAAACTCATCTGCAGGGGCTTCAGTAGTAGCCTCACCCATAGGTGCTTCAGTAGTAGACTCGTCTACAGGAGATTCAGTAGTAGACCCGTCTACAGGGGCCTCAGTAGTGGACTCACCAACAGAGGCTTCAGTAGGGACTCAT
>NW_003212068.1:0-1066 GCF_000006405.1 Perkinsus marinus ATCC 50983 | reverse complement strand
TGATGTTCACGGTGAATGTATAGTCCAACATCGACTTGGTGAAATCGCATAGTTTATGACAAAATATTGGGCGCAGAGCTCGAGAGGCTAATTAGCTGAGTTGGGCAGCTGAGGTATCTAGCTGTATGAATAGCTGATTATAGCTAGAAAAAGGACCCATACTGTAACTCTATCGGTGTCGGCTACAAGCTAGTACTACTACTACGATGTTCAAGGGAATACTATTGTCTGCTCTTGTCATCCCTGCTGCTGTTGCATGGGGTCCTGATGGTCATGCTACTGTAGCTGATGCTGGCAATAAACTATTCAACGAGAATGCTAATGAGGCTGTGGCTGAGATATTGGGCGAAGGCGTCAGGATGGCCGATTACGCCAGTTGGCCCGATAGTGTCCTTCATGGGCCTGATAGCTCTGAGTGGGAGTGGTCCTCTGGTTTACATTTTGCTGATGTTGAACAGTGTCATTTTATCTACTCCCGAGACTGCAAAGATAACTACTGTGTTGTTGGTGGTATCAAGAACTATACCCGTCAAGTGGCGGACACTAGTCTTCCTATAGAGCAGAGGCAAGTGGCTTTGAAGTTCCTCATGCACTTCATGGGTGATATTCATCAACCTCTCCATGTTGGTCGACATTCTGACTATGGTGGAAACACTATCAAGGTTGATATGAAGTTCGCCAACTACGAGTATGGTGCCCTTCATCACGCCTGGGACGAGAAGATGATTGACCAGTCTCAGGCTAGTCAGTATGATGGTGAATACATCCAGCAAGACGCCAACTACAGTACCCCGCTCGCCGAGAGGGAGACGTTCTGGGGAATTACGGTGTCCGATATTATGACAGAGTTGGCTGAAGGAGGCGCCTTCCATGATAGAGTTCCGATGTGGCTCGCTGACTGCGAGACCAACGGCCTGGACGAGTGTGTGAACACCATGGCTGAGGAGTCGGCAATCATTGCTTGTGCTGATGCTTATAGACATCTTGATGGTGATGAGATCGAGTATGGAGATGTGCTATCTATGGATTACTACGATGATCGTATTAAAATTGTTAAGGAGCAACT
>NW_003200966.1:0-999 GCF_000006405.1 Perkinsus marinus ATCC 50983 | reverse complement strand
GGATCCAAAGGCTGTTAGCACTATGGACATGCCAGACCATGAGCGTTGACTGTCCTCAAAGGGCGCTATATGTTATCATCCTCCTGGCGCTAATGAGGCGCAATTTGAGGCGCCGTATCAGCGCCTTAGAATGGACTTGGAGGATTCAGTGGTTCTCCATGAAGTCCTATAAAGGAGATTCGCATGCAATATGCTTAGCCTATCACATAAGCTATCTTCTAGCCACTGATTACCCTACAATCAGCGGCTACCTCCCTTACTAAATACCGCTCCGATGATGACGATGAGCGACCCTCATAATAAGACTAACAACAACACTCATATAAGGCAACTGGCGTTATTGTTGTTGTAATGATAATGATGACTACTTGCAATTATGCAATGATAATATGTAGAATGGTGACAATGAAAAGGTAGTCTCCGGAAAGACCCGATCCTCAATAGTATTCGTCCCCAGACTCAGCAGAGAGGAGCTTATGAGGCTACTCAGACGCCACGTCGCTACTTAGGAAAACAATAGCTCAAACAAGGAGGTCTTCTCTTCACCCAACCGTTGGGCCGCCATCCATGCTCCTAGACGCTCGTTGGGGACCTGTACACCACCACAATGAGCAGTATTGAGCACTCCCCAGTGTTTTGCCTCTTACCACTGTCTCCGGTAGTTTCATATAGTAATCAAAGAACTTATTCTCATCGAATAAGCGCTCATCTGGTGGCGAGGTAAGAATCTCCAAACAGCCTCCGAATCCGGAAGTCATCAGAGCATGCTCATGATACCGTAGTAGTGCTAATGCACAAGTGAACACATGAGCCTCACCAAGGAGCAAGAACCCATCCCTGAGCGGAAACTATAGTAATTATTAATACCGGACTAACATTAGAGTTTCACCCGTGATATGAGAAACGCTACTGGAAAACCTATTTCACGACTACTCCATACCGCGAATATCGCGTTTTTCACACCACTTCACGTAAAACGAATGAGACTCCATAGAAATG
>NW_003205563.1:0-1240 GCF_000006405.1 Perkinsus marinus ATCC 50983 | reverse complement strand
CGCTTACTAAGCGGTGCTCTACCAACTAAGCTAAGAAGGCACGTTCCCTCGAGTGTGGAGTCTAACCATGCCATAGAATTTCACAATGAAACGCATACCACAATTCAAGTGGTGCAACAATTTGGTACTAAATTTCAGTGAAAAATTACGAAATTCAGTCGGTTTTCGACAAACGGACTCAGAGCTAGCCTTCTGCCGGAGTTGAACCGACGACCTCCCGCTTACTAAGCGGGTGCTCTACCAACTAAGCTAAGAAGGCACGTTCCCTCGAGTGTGGAGTCTAACCATGCCATAGAATTCCACAATGAAACGCATACCACAATTCAAGCGGTGCAACAATTTGGTACTAAATTTCAGTGAAAAATTACGAAATGCAGTCGGTTTTCGACAAACGGACTCAGAGCTAGCCTTCTGCCGGAGTTGAACCGACGACCTCCCGCTTACTAAGCGGGTGCTCTACCAACTAATCTAAGAAGGCACGTTCCCTCAAGTGTGGAGTCTAACCATGCCATAGAATTCCACAATGAAACGCATACCACAATTCAAGTGGTGCAACAATTTGGTACTAAATTTCAGTGAAAAATTACGAAATGCAGTCGGTTTCCGACAAACGAACTCAGAGCTAGCCTTCTGTCGGAGTTGAACCGACGACCTCCCGCTTACTAAGAGGGTGCTCCACCAACTAAGCTAAGAAGGCACGTTACCTCGAGTGTGGAGTCTAACCATGCCATAGAATTCCACAATGAAACGCATACCACAATTCAAGTGGTGCAACAATTTGGTACTAAATTTCAGTGAAAAATTACGAAATGCAGTCGGTTTCCGACAAACGAACTCAGAGCAAGCCTTCTGCCGGAGTTGAACCGATGACCTCCCGCTTACTAAGCGGGTGCTCTACCAACTAAGCTAAGAAGGCACGGTCTCGCAAGTGTAAAGTCTAACCATGTCTTGAAATTTCACAATGAAACGCATAACACAATTCAAGTGGTGCAACAATTTGGTACTAAATTTCAGTGAAAAATTACGAAATGCAGTCGGTTTCCGACAAACGAACTCAGAGCAAGCCTTCTGCCGGAGTTGAACCGACGACCTCCCGCTTACTAAGCGGATGCTCTACCAACTAAGCTAAGAAGGCACGGTCTTGCAAGTCTAAAGTCTAACCATGTCGTGAAATTTCTCAATGAAACGCATACCACAATTCAAGTGGTGCAACAATTTGGTACTAAATTTCAGTGGAAAA
>NW_003203025.1:0-2501 GCF_000006405.1 Perkinsus marinus ATCC 50983 | reverse complement strand
TGATAGTCACCAGGTGACTATCAGCGATGGGGTTGACGAGCTCTCCTGCTGATCGAGGCAATCGCCCGATCAATGAAAGCATCCTCATCTGCTCTGGCATGGGACGCATAGTTAGCCTTATAGCAGGTGATGAGCTCATGAGTGCATACGTTGGTGTTATCATAATCAGTGGTGAATCCTGCCACCCAGTAGGTCCTATTAGCGAGACCACTACAGAAGCTAAGGATGACTTGGCTCATGTTAGTGGAGGCATCTTGGCCGCTTCAAGTGGTGCCATACCGCACCTTACTTATAGCATGTTAGATTTCGGTGGAGCCCAAGTGGTGGATATCGTCGTGCCTTCAACAGGAAAGGAGCATCAAGATGGCCACCGTGGTAAGGGGTCAGATGCCGCGGTCCCTTCTGGTCTCGATTCGAAATGGGGTTATAGTTCATAAGGAGACGTGCTACTGTCATCGTATCGTTATAAAAGTTATAGAATCTGCTAGAGTTGTGTTGGAGTCTGAGGAGTGGCGATGGAGTGGTATGCGGCAGTTGACTCGCATTTAAGCATGGCTTCTTCCTCACTTCCTGGTAACTTCATCGTCTCTAAAGGAAAGGGAGGTGATGATGATACTGTACAGGTAGCCATCCATCATTCCCTTTCAGATCTCCTTATGGTCACCCTCCGTCACCCCAAATACCCCAAGGCATCATGTGACGTCTACGTATACGGTGCTCACGTGGCTAGATGGACCGACCGAGAAGGTGATGAGATCAGTAGCTGCTGTCCTATCACTCAGGAGTAGTACTTCAGGCAACTCCAACCTGTATATGTCCCCTATCGCTGACTATGGTAACGGTAAGGCTATGAGAGGCGGAGTCCCCGTAAGTAGTGGTATTGGGCCGATGTGTGTTGGTTATTACGGATTTGCAAGATTTTGGACAATTTAGCAGAAAAGTTGGTAAAAAAATCGGAATTTTCCCGATAAAACTCAGCCAATATCGATAACGCTCTAGTGGAGGTAGTAATACTCAGCGTTACCACAATTTCCCACAGGTCTGTTGGCCGCAATTCGCTGGTAACGGTCCCTTCCAGAAGCACGGCTTCGCGAGGAACACTGAGTGGGAGCTCGACAGCTACAGCACCGAGGAGGATCCGTGCGTAATAAATCATTATTATTATTATTATTATGAATTGTATTAATTACGCGTTGGAGCTTCACCCTAGTGATATGAAAAACACTAGTGTAAAACATATTTTACGACTACAGCATATCACCACGAATATCGCGCTTTTCACAGTATAACCCCACTTCACGTAAATCGGGTGAAACCCCATTATATTTATACTGAAATATTAATAATGTTAATATATTATTACTAATAATAATACCATAACTTTCCAAAATCGTGTGGATGCTGAGCTCTGTATAGGTTACATTCAAGCTGGTTTCGAACGAATTTACTAAGGAAACGATGGGATGCCCATTCGAATTCGAGTTGCGGTATACTGTAACTCTAGGTGGGGACTATTTGGGGATGCATATGGAAGTGGTGAATACTGGTGCGGAGGCTATGCAGTTCGCAACAGCTCTTCATACGTAATAGTCCATGAACGGCTTTATGGAGAGGACGAGAAAGAGGGTTTAGGTACTTTTCGGTCGGAGATATTGCTACGACAACAGTAGCGGGAGTTGATGAGCATCATTACAACGATACGGCTCAGGGAGGCAAGGACTGTAAGAAAGGCAATTCATATAGTGGAATTTCATTCGATTTACATGAAGTGGTGTAATACTCTGTGAAAAACGCGATATTCGTGCTATGCGGTGCTATGTGAAATATGTTTTTCACTAGTGTTGTGAAACTCCAGTGACTATTTAAGGGTTTGGTTTTCCTGTGCAGGTTATGATGGGAATTCGGTGGTTGAGTTTAATGAGGGTATTGTGGATAGAGTGTATAAGCAAGCAGCTGGCCCCGCTCATATACTTTGTGACGGTTCTAAGATGTGAGCAGTCTTCATTGACTTGTGATGATTTAACGCTTTTCCTGTCAGATTGATGGCTGAGAAGAGCCCGTCGTTCCCGGACACTGTTGTGTGGAATATTGGCAGCGACTCGTTAGGCGATATGCCGGCGGGGGACTTCAAGAGGTAGGTTTACTCAGGGGCTAGTAGTATCATACTCATTCGAGGGTACTCCTCATCGTGATGTGTGCGCAATGTGGTATTGAAGGTTTATTTTGTTGAGAACTGTTGAAAACATTGAACTCCTCATGTAGTAGGCAAAGATTCAGGAGTTGGAGAAATGATGGTATGATTATGCCTCTCGCTGTTCTCGAGTGTATAACTGAACTTGATTGATAGATACATTTGCGTCGAGTCTGCAGCCGCAGTAGAGCCGGTGAAGGTAGCCCCCTGGTGATTCATGGGAAGCTGACCAGAAGCTTACCAGATGCCTTCCTAATAGTTACGGCAGCGCTTGAATGAAGCTCTGCATGGGTCGCGGAGGGGGCCTCTA
>NW_003206823.1:0-986 GCF_000006405.1 Perkinsus marinus ATCC 50983 | reverse complement strand
ATGTACTTGAATCTAGTCGTCAACTAAATTCACGTTTGTAATTTTGTATCAGGCACTTATGCTCCAAGTCGTTCTTCGAACATGAATTCTTCCTCTGATATATGACGTAGTCCGAGCGTGGTTGCAGTCCAAGTTAGACTGTCTAACCGTTAGATCACCGCGGTTCTCGCTTGCTCTCGACCATCGACCACTAATGATGCAGCTACAGAGCAATATTTTGAAATGTAATATCTTGTTGGAGGCTGAGCCAGTGGCTCCTCGGTGTCATCTTGTATATCATGTCCCTCAGGCTCTCAAAAAAGTGGCCTTCTAAAACCAAATTTGAGGGTGTTGTGTTGAGGACAGGATTTTAGGGGGTACTGTTCTTCCTGAGTATCATCACGATATGCTCGTGGCCTCTCATCCGGACCCCATTTGTCCTCCCTCTCTCTCTTCCCCTCTCCCTCTCCCTCCCTTTCTCCCCTCTCTTTTCCCTTTCCCCTCTTCCCCCCTCCATTTCTTGATTTTTCCCCCCAGCCTAGGTCAGCTGGATAGAATGTCTGCCTACGGAGCAGATGGTCGTAGGTTCGAATCCTGCAACGGGTATACATTAATCTCACTTCCTCTTCATCCATCCTACTTCAATAAAATCGGGCATTTGATGTGAAGCTCCAACTAGTTTACACAAGATGCTGAAGGCAAGCACATGAGATAGTGGTGCGCACCAACGGCTGTATCTGAGCAATCCGAATTCCGCTCTCGTATCCTGACGGATTGACCAATTACCGCCTAGACCATTTCGGAAGAGTATTCAACTTAAATATCAATCAAAGTTGCTAGCTTCATCGCCCGATTAGTCAGCTGGATAGAATGTCTGCCTACGGAGCAGATGGTCGTAGGTTCGAATCCTGCATCGGGTATACATTAATCTCACTTCCTCTTCATCCATCCTACTTCAATAAAATCGGGCATTGATGTGAAGCTCCAACTAGTTTACACAAGATGCT
>NW_003209388.1:0-882 GCF_000006405.1 Perkinsus marinus ATCC 50983 | reverse complement strand
ATACTTATATCTAAAGGAAATATTAAAAACGTTCCGGATACATACGAGAAATGAGTAATCGTGGAAACGGATACTTCTACAACATCGCACAATCATCTGACTCAACATCTTTCTCGAAAAGATATCGAGATCATATTGTCCAACACAAATATACATCATCCGACGTTGTTATTCGTTGTTTACAGATAATAGGAGATTAAAGTGAGCAATCCAACATTACGCACACGTTTTACGAAGATATATGAAAAACGCAAACCGTGGGAATCGAACCTGCGTAAATTCGCATGATGGGCGGGCGCTCTACCAACTGAGCTGCACGAATCGGGCGGAAACGACTTTCAGAGACAGCACAATTGCGTGAATCTTGCCGAACTGCATCGCTCCGCTAGGTTTTTGTGACATGAATAAAAGATTTAAAACTGTCGGGCCTGGGATTCGAACTTGCGGTCATTTTAAATCGGCTCCTTGTCGAAACTGTTGTGTTACATTTGTGCAGACTAGTGCGTGCTCAACCTGTGTCGGGCTGCTACGTATGCTATTTAAAACTCAACGGAATTGAACGGCTAGGTCGCGAGAAGATGCCTTCATTTTGCCTATATACTCTAGCCGCAGGTAATGCCGGTTTGATTTTTAGCGCGCGCCCGGGGCCCCCACCCCAGCGCGCGCAATTTTTGTTGAGGCGATGGGTTGGGTTTCTTGGCGAAACCGGCGCGGGATCCACCAAGCCATGGCGCGCGCTTTGGTGCCCTCAAATTCTACTATGGCCCTGGCAATTCCCTCCCTGCCCTCGAAGTTCCAGATTGCCCTGTAAATTCCGCCATTCGGGCGAGCGATTTACGGTGCCCTGTAACCACGCTTCTGCCCTGGAAAACGTAATCACCC
>NW_003203490.1:0-2987 GCF_000006405.1 Perkinsus marinus ATCC 50983 | reverse complement strand
GCCGTCGTCAATGGCTTCCCCCTTCATCAGCCCACGTATCTTCCTGGTCTTCTGTGGGGTCAAGATCATGTTACGATGGTCACGACGATCACGACGGTCACGATGACTACTACGATCACGATGACCGCTATGATCACGACGATCACGATGACCACGATGATCACGACGATCACGATGATCAAGGTAGCGTCCTCTGCTGAGATCCATCACCTGCCCCGGCCCACCACCAACAGCTGGGCCATGATAATTGTAAGGCACTGGTCGCACATGTCGGGGAGGATGCCCTTTCTCCTTCTCTGGTCCACGTATACCTCCAGTTGGCTCAGCACAGAGGACGAAGAGAACAATGAGGACTTTGTAGGTCATCAAAAGGGGGAAAGACTGACAGACGAACCCGAGGAGATCGCTAATGCTATCACTACCTAACATCAAAACCCAACTGGACTGCATACCTATACAAATCCAACATTCTACCCCATCTAGCTGGACGAGGGACGCTCACGAGAAGTCTCGCACGAGCAACGTCGCAGCAGGACTTTCCTATCCAAACACTATGGACCCTGGAAGTTTCGTGCCACAGGAACGATTCGGAGAGCTCCTGGTAAGACCAACTCACAGATGCAAGATATGATTTCAACGACCCGTAAAACCCAACATCGGAGCATCCACGACGATGAACATCTACAGTGTATATCCATTACATAACAACAGAGGGTGTTCCGAGGCTCATGCATGTTTACCACAGCTTAACGAATCACACACTACTCTCATAACTTGTGACTGGGAGTTTGTCGTCCGAACGAGGCCTGCCTCCCGGGGATGGCAGACGGTGGAAACGGGAAGTACTATGCTTGTGATGAATCAGATAATCCAGATTGGCCGCAGCCATGGGAGAAAGCTTACGCTCACGTTCGTCGGTGACAGGCACTTTGGGATACATTACCCGTGTCACCGAATCGTCCTTAAAGTGCAGCTGGACCGAGGAACTCCTTTTCGCCTCCGCTAACCTTGCACACAGAGCTTTACGCAGATGGCGACATGTGAAATCTTCATAAGCAGTGCCGTTGAAAAGATGGAAGAGGAAATTCTGATGGAATTTCTCGAGCTTGTTCGGGACTTCCTCCGAGATTCTTATGTTCATCTCCCATACTGGGTCTGTAAAACACTTCTCGTCAACGCATGCCAGTCCCTTTTCCGGAGATCTACAATAGGAAAGATCATCATCCCTTAGTCGTGAACTACACAATGCTTACTGACGGATGATTTCTTTTCCACTACCCTTACCACAATCAACACGTTCGGTGCTCATCCGTCCATCCTCTAGGCTCCTTCTGAACCACATCCCTCTTTCCCAGTCCAGTTCATCATAGTCATATACATAACTATCTCCTGAAAGTTCGACCACCCTCATAAAACACTGCGGGAAGCATAAACTGACCGTAACCCTCCACCTCGAAGCTCTTCACTTCGCACACATTCTGAACAGCAGAAGTAGAACGCTAGAAACAACAGCCCACTGTCGTGGATATTACCTTCGACCGCAGTAGGGATTTTCGGAGGGATCCACCACGATTGAAAAGCGTCGAGGACTTGCGAATATTCGCACCACGAGTGAGTGTGGCGTCGACGAGGGTAACTCCGTATTGTCCCCAAACGGTGAGGATTAGAAGCACTCCCGTATGCATATTAGACACAAACTGAGCGCTAAAATAGTAACAATCGCGACTCTGATGATCTCGGATGTCCTACTACCGTTACTTCATAATAATTCGTATACGGCTCCAGAAAAGAGTGTACAAAAACACCAACAAGATTTTCCCAAAATTTGCTCTGTTTTTTCACATACCCACCAACACATGTAGTCAACCATGTACAAGTTTTCCAACCGCGTCGTACTTCCGAATCAGGTCGTAGTGAACGGAGCATGGCGGCAACACTGAGCAGTATGGGACGGACCTATCACCTTGCACGCATGTACATGACAACACAATTTGCACAAAGAAATTTTTTCAGTTTTCGCAGCAACTAATTAGTAGTACGAAGAATATTAATTTCTTAATGGAAATGAGCCACCGAGCATGTGTGTGATTTCCCTGAGCGCTCGGAGGGCGGGCGAATCGAATATTCACAAGCTCGATTATGTTAATCGTGGGCGGGCGCCAGACCAAGTCTTGGCCAAATCTTATTTTTCATTTTGTTCAACTTGGTGTTGAAGTATACATAGCGAATAGAAGGGCCACATTGACGCTTTGTATGTAACTCAGCTACTTCTAGATCAACACCAGTCACGATCGGTATACGCAGATCGTTGGTGAGTTCGGAAGGATAACTGTGGTAAGGCCAGCATCATAGAGGCATGAACGTACTCGTTGAAGTGTAGAAGCTTCCTGGAGATTAAGTGTGAATTGAACCATTTCTTGGGGGGGGGTTTCCTTTTATAGGACTAGTCGATCGGCGTCGTCGCTATGTTATCAAAAGACGATAGTTTGAATTCTCAAAAATTTGATGTATAACTTTCTGGTTTTGCATACTCGCAACCAGGATCATCAATATAGTTATGGAGAACCCAGACGTCGTAGGTGACCATATGAGGAATGGAAGCCGATAGATGCCCTCCAATCACAGAGGTGAGAAGAACTTTGGTTAGACGAGGGTTAAATAGTGTCTGAAATCGTTGAGAAGGAAGCGGATGCTGTCGCTGCATACGTGTGTTATTGTTGTGAGGTGCAGGGATCGAACCTGGTTGCTGAGAATGGATGGTGATGTGTAGAATCAATAATGTGGTTGGTTCACACTTCAGAGGGGTAGTGAGAAGTGTTTGAAATAGCTGAGCTACAGCCGCATATGAGAGATTACATTCTCTCTTTACTGTTGAGGATTTCAGATCAATTTGATTAAATGGTGTTGGTACCTTTAGAGTGAGGGAAAGCTCGTCCAGGAGTCCTGAGTGGGTAAAGCAAGAATTGGTTGTGGACATTATGGTCTTA
>NW_003200705.1:0-1661 GCF_000006405.1 Perkinsus marinus ATCC 50983 | reverse complement strand
AAAAATACGCTCTTTATGCCAAAATTCATTTCTTCTCCAACCTCCGTGGTATTCACAATGTGTAACGAAAATTAACTACATTGGAGTTTCACCCGTGATATGAAAAACACTAGTGAAAAACATATTTCACGACTATTGCGAGGCGCAAATATCGCGTTTTCACGGAGTTTTACGCCATTTCACATAAAACGGGTGAAACTCCATTGTATTCCTTGTCGTTACACATTATTAAGCCGGAAATCATTATGTAGTTACTATATAACAATTTCCACTTCTTTGGTAGAAAGTGCGCTACTACAAGAAAATATCACTTACGTATGTTGATGACGAAACAAAATGGTGAGGAAATTATCATTGGTATTCCTACACGAGTATAAACTCCAAAAATGCAATGAGAAAAGAAACTCCTAAGCTCAGGTGAGGAAAGCAAACACTAACTTTCAAATTCTTCAATGATTATTCCGATTGAGTAATACAACACATAAAATAATAAAAACAGAAAATATCTACAAAACTTCATACTTCAACAACTACTCGAAGAGAAATGGTCGGGCGTTTTCAATCAGCTCTGTTACGCGTATTAGGTTTATTCTCTCGTGTGCCGAAATACACCAGAATGGAAAGGACCAATATTCCCGCAAATATCGCGTTATTTTGCATCATTTTTCCAACATCTGCATCGAAATTTCCCTCCCTAGGCTCAGGTGTAGGAGGCGGCGACGGCGTAGTCGTGTAAATCGGCTGAGCATATTGCGGCATTATAAATTTAGGCCCATCCGTTGGACACCCTCTGAAGATCCACAAAAAAGAATGTGCCGAAATCGGGCCTAATCCGTATCTTACCTCGGCTTGTAGTAGATATCTCTCGGTGAATCACGATAATATCCCGGCAAACACCAACAAGTTTGACGACGTTCATACCAATTATAGTGACACCACTCTGGTGGATTCTTTTCTGTGTACCCTAAAAATGATGAATCAATTGAGTTTCACGACTACCCGTTTTACGTGAAGTGGCGTAATACTCTGTGAAAAACGCGATTTTCGCGCTATGCACTAGTCGTGAAATGTGTTTTTCACTACTGTTTTTCATATCACTAGGGTAGTGAAACGCGAAGTAAATGTGAAGTGGCGTAATACTCGCCGTAAATTTTAGACGTATATGTCTTCGCGACCGCCGATAACAGTTGTTTTCCGCCAAATGAAATGTGAAACATTTTTTGCTAGTGTTTTTAATATCACGGGTGAAACTCTAGCGTAAGAAAGAATGCACATGGTCAACTACACGCGTCGGTGAAAATTCCGAGCAAATTTTCGGAAAATTTCTGAACACTTCCACCCTAATTCTTCTATGAACTCCTATAATTAGCTTCGGAAACTCCCGAGCTGAGGTGCTGAGGAAAGCGATTACATATATTCCTACTCCAACACTGTATAGGAAACTCCTGAGCTCAGGTGAGGAAAGCGATTACATATATTCCTACTCCAACACTGTATAGGAAACTCCTGAGCTCAGGTGCTGAGGAAAGCGATTACATATATTCCTACTCCAACACTGTATAGGAAACTCCTGAGCTCAGGTGCTGAGGAAAGCGATTACATATATTCCTACTCCAACACTGTATAGGAAACTCCTGAGCTCAGGTGCTGAGGAAAGCGAT
>NW_003207794.1:0-1849 GCF_000006405.1 Perkinsus marinus ATCC 50983 | reverse complement strand
GCGCTTATGCACCAATCATCAACATATACCGATAATACATCTGCTAACAGCTCAGGGCTGACATTGTAACAGGGAAATGCTCCATCAGGAATCCATTCTGAGGGCTCACAATGATCGGGTTGTGAAAGTTGTCCATTGGAATCTTTGATTGAGCCATCGATCATCATCATCGGCACAGGCTTTCCTGCTTTGTCGAACAAAGGATGCTCATTCCAATACTTGATAGCTTCCTCTGTTGATACCTGCAGCCCAAATGGCGAGAATAAGCAGCCGAATGGCATTCGGGTAAATCTCAGAATTCGACCATTAAATATAGTACCAGCATATTCTTGATCGCCACTAGCAAGTCCCACTTCCAAGTAGGCTTTGCTCAGATCAAGGAGCACAAACCATTTACAGAATCTCCAATGGTGTAAATTATAATACAAACTTGATGAAGACCCTCGTTTACCGGTAGTAAGTGTAGTCAAATACTCGTTGTCCGATCGGGCATCTAGAACCAACCTGCAAGAAGTTGTTTGAGAGATTTGATCCCATACGGGGAAGATAGAGACAAATCTTCTTGTCTTACAATGAGCATGAAGAGAAGGATCGAAGAGGGCATCATCAGTCAATGACACGCATGGTAGTTCACCTGAAGTTTCGTGAACCATAGGAATAGCAGGAATCAAGTAACCTCTCTCCACAGAGAGGTTCATGTTAGCCCTACATTCTTCCTTTTGCTGATCCGTCAATCTATCAAACACTCTTTTATCCCGAGCCCAGACAGTTTTGAAGTTCAAAGGGGGCCTCCTCGTACTCCGCCACGGCATAGAAACAGTAGGTCTCCCATCCGGAGCCCTGTCATCACCAATCAAACGAACTGATAGTCCAGTACTTCTACCATCTTCTCCTTCAGTCACAGCATTCAGCCTTGACTCAGAAGACGAGCTCACTCCGGCAATGCAATTTGTAGAAGACTGAGATGACAGATTTTTGATACACTTATAAGCCACAATGGCATCTTCACCGAATGCCATAATATTCTCACCAGTTGCAGTCAACGCCCATATAACATTAGATTTTCCTAGTAAGGAAAATGCCAGTATCAGTCCACTTTTAGAAGACATAACTGATGGTAAAACATAGATGTCATCAACTCTGATGTTCACAGAATCATTCAATGAGATCATAACATCTTTGAGTGATCCTACTGGAGTAATCTTCCTGCCATCTGCTAGAGTAACATGAACATTCTTCATGTTATGGGCTACTTCACATCCAGCCCTTTCCATAGCAGTAGCAAGTTCCACACCTACAATGCACGTATCAGCACCACTATCAATAAGAGCTCTTCCCCACAGTGCGATCAGAAGATTGGTCGTAACATCTCTGAAGGTGAGCTTAACATCCATGTAGAATAGTCCATGAGGGTGAGAATCGATTACCATAGCTGATGTAGTCGTAATTTCTTCTCCACCCAAAGAGGAGGGCTTTACTTGTTGAGAGTCCAGGCCACCACCACCCTTCTGGCTCTCCTTCAGCTTCTTATACAACACATCACGTTGTTGCTTGGTCATAGGGTTCAAAGCTAGAGTAGGACAACACCTTGCAAAATGACCATGTTGCTGACATCGAGTACAAGTTATGGCCGCAGAATCTCTTGACTCACATTTATCTCTATCAGAAGAACTCTCATGATGAAGCCCACACTTAGGGCACCTGAGCCCCTCCTTAACACCTAAAGGTGTTTTACTCGGGCAATTGTAAGTGTAGTGGTCTTGAGCTAAACATCGTTGACAGCGGTAATGTAACAAATTACTTTTAGTAAAGTCTGCACTCACATAGCTTCTTCCATCTACTGAATGTT
>NW_003210206.1:0-2372 GCF_000006405.1 Perkinsus marinus ATCC 50983 | reverse complement strand
CCGTGCTGAAGTGGCCCCATCCCAACTTGGCCAACACTTTATAACGATCATTATAAACTTCCTGACAACATCAACTGCCACGTCACTAAGAGATTCATTGCTACTACCCTAAATGAACAGCGTGATAACCTCCCTTTTTATACCCCTCAGTGCCTTCATCATCAGACTCTGTATAATCACCGCCATCCGTACCACCACTGTAGAGCAACAACCATAAGCGGCAAAGAGTAATTACTCCACCGCCTACTACTGCGATCCTTCCCCCTCTTCCTCCTTCATCTCATCATCAGTCATATCGCTGTAGCTGCCACTCCCGGAGCTCGATGACGGGGATGAGGGCCGACTCCTTGGTGATAAATCCATCTCATCATCATAAGTATGCCTAACAAGGGTTATCGTTCCCCCACAATTCATAACAATTGAACCTTCCTACACACTAGAAGCAGCACCAACATCCTCATCGTCAAGGACATCATCACTCTCTGCTCCCTTCCGCGTGTCCTCCCCAGTCTATACGACCATCCTCAACACCATTGCTACTACCATGCACTACCTCGATAACTCCATCGATTTCCCCTGCCGAACCAACCGGTGCCTCTGCATCTCCTTCCCGAGCACACATCAACTGCACTGGCGGCCGAGAGTTGTTCGTAGACATTTTAGGAACACTCGAACAACGGGATCCGATATCATCATTCTTAGAATCGCGCGGTCAAGTAGACGATATTCCTATGCCCGGGTACTACCCAATATATATGTTCGCGGTCCTCAGCCGAGTCCAGGATTTTCCTTACTAATTATACGAGGTTACATACAAATTAGGGTAGAAGTGTACAGAAACCAATGAGAATTTCCTTAATTCTCCCAAGAATTTCCACAAATGTCACATCAAAATGCGTCGTAACATCTCGCAAAGACTTTTCCGCGTCTACACTAGTCGACGAGTGTGCTAGATTCGTCGGTGAATCCTGAGGACTGTAAGTGAACAGGAGACTGCTTCAATGCTTAAGAACAGCTACAGCCACGAAACTTTCGAGTAGGATGATCAGACCTCACATTCTCATTCGAGATTGATTGTTTGCAGGTCCAGCGGAATAGATCGACATCCGTTGTTTCCAATACAGAGTATGCAGATAACGTCGGGGGTTGCACCAGCAGCTGCCTGAACGCGTTGTCACAAGGCAATGCACCCGAACGTATGAAACGACTGTAATAAGAGGGCGGGAGGTCACCGAGCATAAACGCGTTTTGTGGTTCTCAGTTTCAGTTTTTGGTTAATTAAAAACGCAAAGAGTGAGTTGGGAATATAAGGCTGTTGATTGTAAGAGAATACATTGGTCACACGACATGGAATACATTGAACTATATACAAAAATATGGCATGCTCAGATTAATAAACAATTTGCTCAATGATGTTTATAAGCCACCTGCCGGAATTGAACCGACGACCTTCTGCTTACGAAGCAGACGCTCTACCACTAAGCTAAGGTGGCTATATCGGTCAAGGTCCTCGATTAGCTAGTGTGGCTTCGATTGAACTCTCCCACGCTAATTAACCAACTCGAAAGGGAGTACATGCCTTCTCAGTTTATGGTCCATATCTCACAAACCAGACGTGCGTTAACTTTGCTGTAGCGGCACAAACACTATGAAATCTACTATTATCGCTTATAACATGCATTATGAATCGTGGCTATGGGGTTTTGGAAGAATCAATACTCGCAAAATTATCATCTACCAAATATGATCATCGTCGCTACTCGTCAACTTTACTTCTGTCGGGGTGTCAACTCGAAGCCTGACGCGAATCCACTCGACGCTATCGAGCGTTATTTGCAAGTATTGCACTACAAACGGCATTCGTGTTGCTTGTCTTGTGTTGTCTTGACGCATATTTGTTCTCATCGACCTTAAAATCTCAGAAACCAACGTAGACACAGAGCATGCGGTTGCTAGTAGTCCCAGTATTGGTAGTATTTTTCCCCGCAGTGTTTGGTTTGGTCTTTTCCCTGGCTCAATGGACGGTGGAGGATCCCAAACGGCCGCCAAGGCCCATAGGAAACCCACTTCAGGTAGTAGCTTGCTCAGTGAGGTTTGCGGTGCGCTCGTCACAGGAGCGTGTAGCGGTTGTAATTGTAGGTGGGAAGGCAAAAAAGAAGAGAGAGAAGACGAATGTTGAGCGCCACAACCCGAAAGCCTTCACCTTCTCTGGTGGCATTCATAGCGTCCAGCGTCGTGTGCAGAGAGGATTGGATGTGAAAGCCAAGAGAGAGAAATTGAGAAGATGGATAAGCGCCCCGAAGAGTAGAGGCTCCACCGTAAAGCCGGGAACAGGGATCCGTGTGGTATGGCAGTTGGTGGCGTCACTTCAG
>NW_003206921.1:0-1261 GCF_000006405.1 Perkinsus marinus ATCC 50983 | reverse complement strand
TTCCCAAGACTGCTGATCTTAGTATGGTTATGGGACCTCTAGCTGTGGTATTGCTTATCATACAACAGTCTGTTACGTATCTATGTCTATCAACCACCAAGGGAGCATACCAATGGTTAGCTGTATCCTATGAGACTAACTTCACCCTTGCTGTGCTTAGTGTGATGACTGGTAAGAACACAGCAAAGAGTATAGCACAGACTGCCATCAGTAGAGCTCCCCTCTTGGGCCTCTCCGGTTACCTCAATCACTACTTTGGTAACGGTGAGTTCCTCACTGCTGTATTGAGGGGAGCCCCAGCCTATGGACCAGTTGAGCGGGCCCTCCCTAGTGTAGTGGCCCCACCACCCCCAGACTGGTTAGATGTACTCGATGGTGTGTTCCTCTCTAACAATCATCTCAACCCTGTACTCTGGCCTTACGGCTACGTTATGATACTCTCCTTTGCTACTCTAGCCTTTCAAGCAGCCAGGAGAGTCTTCGGTGATGCCTTCATCAGTGGAGTACTCCTCTCGACACTCGCCCATACAGCCCTCACCATTCTACCTAGCTCATCCCCACGGAGCCTGCTCAGCCGTAGGATCCCAATGGCTGCCTGGACCATCCTCCTACAGTTAGGCGTGGAGCACATACCTTTCCCAATAGGGCCTATCTCGGCTACCGTCAATTTGGGCCTATGTCTGATCGTCCGACTGTTGATTGGTGACTTCCTCGGTGAGGCGGCCCTCGTTGCTGGACTCGTTCTCTGGATGAGATCATGTCGAGGGGTACATATCCCGAATACTGTTGCTGTCATTTGTCATTGGTTGAGTACAGTGTCCTTCTGTACTACTAGTACTGCCAAGCTTATAGTGCCACCGGTAACGGCCGCATTACGGGGAGAGAGGGCTCTTGATTTCGTCAAGTTTGACTGTTCTCTTGACCATTTTGTCTCCTCCCATTGGCTTGTAGTAGTATTGATCCAGTTTTGTGCCGGTACGTTGATTTGGCTATTCTATTTCCGTCCAATGTCCAATGAGATGAAGTCACTGACCTCACATAGGGAGGGGTTCTGGTGTTGGCTCTGGATTGCTATTGCGCTCACCTTGATCTCCCTCTACCCCACTAGGTATTCCTCGATTCTGTGAGCTGTGTATCACTATCGACAACAAGTCGTGTCTCCCCTATCCCCTGTAGCGTGGTGTTCGTTATCATTGTACGGGGTGGATGATAATCGCTCAGTGACTTGCTGTTGGGGCAAGCTGTTCTGGATCATTGGTTT
>NW_003214290.1:0-1135 GCF_000006405.1 Perkinsus marinus ATCC 50983 | reverse complement strand
TCACGGGTGCGGTCACTACAGTAAGTACTACGACTATCACGGGTATGGTTACCACAGTAACTACTACGACTATCACGGGTATGGTCAGTCTAGCAGCAACAACAACATCGACTACGACTATCATGGTTATGGCCAAAACAGCAACAACGACTACGACTACGACTATCATGGGTATGGCCAAAAGAGCAAGAACGATCACGACATGTCGCCGACACTACAACAACTGGTCTACGGTGATAACACCGCAGTTTACTGCGAGTATTATTGTCTCTTTTTTCCTACTAACACAGAGGATCTATTCGACAGTCACATCTACGTGAGCACGATTCTCTGACATATCTTCTCTTTGGATTTGCTTCCGAAAATTCCCACATATCCCGTGCATGCCTTCACGTGGATGGTGCTTAGCTAAGAGTGCTCCATAGATCGAGTGAACCGGCCGGAGTTGGGGAGGTCTCTGGTAGTGTCACTCTGTTATAGCTCTCGGTGACTCTAGGTTTCCGCGCGCGAAGCTCTTTCTTAGGCATATACTATATAGGCAAGACCGTACTCAACTCACAGAACACAACGTCCTCAATACGTTCAGAGACATCAATATACACGAAAGATATACTATGCAATCGTGACCATACTCAACTCATAAGACACGATACCGCGAAACGGCTGAACACTCATAAAACTATATCATATGCATCCCATGAGCTTGCACATGTTGGGATCGAGATGTGACCGATGGGCGGAGAAGAGACATATAGTCGCGTGCTGGCTTGGTTATGATTGTCAACTTGACAATAGCAGGGCTCACCCGACCCTAGTCACACAACATCAAAATCGAGTAATCAAGTCACATACGAGCTGTAAAAATAAGTAATCGAGTGGCTTGGGAGGTCTCACAGCCATTCTTAGAGTCTCTAGGGACTGAGAGACAAGTTATAGCACTAGCTGGACATACAGAGCGAATACCACATCAGCCTAATTAGTTTCCTCAGTGCTACCGACCATGTGTTTGGTTGGTTGGTTCCATCCCACTAGTACTCATACACAGGGTAAGTTGGTGGTTAATATACTTATAAGAAAACTTACCTCTTGCGTCACATAGCTATACGTGCTACTTGAATAATGGTAAGATATCAAG
>NW_003202856.1:0-1948 GCF_000006405.1 Perkinsus marinus ATCC 50983 | reverse complement strand
ACTCTACCTCAGTGTCACCATCTGAGCTATAAAATACCATCTTTTGCTTGGCCAGGGGCACGACTGGTTGAGGAGTTGGTAGGCTATGCACGAAATGCTCGCGAACAGGTCTCAGACGGAGAGCTAGAAGCCGGCGATCTGCCCGTCGTCTCCTCCTCACTTCCCCTATCTTTCTAAACGGGATAGAAAGTGTTTGGAACACCCTCCCCACCCCATGTCGCAAACGGGCTGCTCTTGATGTCGTCGAGGAATGCACAGTGGAGGATAGTTGCCCGGACTCGACCGATTCCGCATCGTCCACGGACACGGACGACTCATCGCTATGCAAAGGGCGGCTCCTTGTTACTCCAAACACCATCGGTTGAATGACCATCAAACTAATGATGATGTTGGTTCGCATTGTGATGAGAAGGAAACTGCTTGGATCTAACAATACTGAGAAACTTCCGATGCTGATGATTCAAATTTCCATTGTGCGTTACGCCTGGCGAGGGAGCGCCGAGTTTCCCGAAATTCGAGCGGGTGTATTCTACTATAGCTCGGAGTTTCGGGCGGGCGAAATAGAATCCAAGATACTCTTTGGAGAACTTCAACTTCGAAAGGGACGATAATGAGAGCTCTGCAACGTCCTCCAGCGTTCCGCTTTGAGCCGTCAATAAGCAGTGGGAAGCACGGAACAAAGTGAAGCGCTGTCCCACTCGATCGAACAACTCGTGGCAGGTGGACCACGATCGGGTAAGGATCAGACGTTAGGTCTGGCCAACCCGCAGCCCGTACGCCGTAGAGTGGGTGAGAGACCAGCTTATGACCTGGCCCAAGCAAGGTCGAGCTGCCATCTTAAACCAAGCCAACTCGGTTTGTGTCGACGATAACATCATGTTATTAACATGCGAGGTGATTTCATCGGTGAGGAGCCTATCCAGACCCTAGGGAGGGAGGTGGGAAAATGGAGTGACATGTCGCCATGTAACATAGATGTGCATATCCATTCATACATCATGTTGTGCTGTTGGCCCAGAGTTTGGCCCCCAACCCGGAAACTTCGCTTCCAGTCGAAGGGGATTCATCATAACTATAACACGCAAGACGGCTTTTCGACATTTACATCATGTACGACAACAACACACACACACTCAGCCTTACGGGTGATAAATATGACTGAAGCCCAGAGCTTACTCCATGTCCACGTCCTCATAAACCGCTGGGAACTTGGAGGGCGGAGATACAGCATTCATATATGTCCCACAGAGCTGCGACAGAATCTCATCACATACTTCAATTGTCGGTGAGGCGAGAGGGGTTTCAGTTGCGAGGATCAGCTTTTGGAACTCTTGAAGAATTCCCGAACACTCGAGATCGAGCGACTCGGTCACCCGAAACGAGTCGAAAACCTTCTGATTGAGCCACTCCAGTGGATCCCGAATCCACATATCCTCATGTTCCTCCCCTCCAACGGTGAACTCTCGAATATAACCTTCCGCCCTGAAAAAAAACAACCCCCTTGTTTCCATTGGCATTACGCAGCTACGAAGAGCCTCCTTCCTTACTTACATTGAGTAACTAGCATCAGCACATTCTAACGTTAACATTTCAGTCACGACCTTCTTCATTTTATCGTACACACGAGAGTATGCAAAATAAGTAGGATCGCTGGTTCGAACCGCACAAGCCGTGCCAGTGTCGTCATCATCATCGAATCTATCCTTTACAATCGAGCACCTCTCCTGAGAAAAGTCTGACTGAATAGATCGTTACATGATTTATGAGAAAACTAGAAGCGAAGTTCCGAGAATCCAGTGGAGTTTGGGTGCTATCTCTATATCACACTATGAGAACTTTCCAGTGGTTATACTTCATCGTCCGAGTCAGAGTCCGAATCTGTTATTTCCTCTTGCATGTCTTTACGCCTCTTCCCCAACAGGACCGCTGTCTTGTTGATGAATTCTCC
>NW_003212552.1:0-1037 GCF_000006405.1 Perkinsus marinus ATCC 50983 | reverse complement strand
CATACGTTTCCATAATATTTCGTCCTACTATAGCATTACACAAAGAGTTATAATTCCTTGTACAGAACAGGTCAGACGAGTCTATCTCATGACGCATGGCGAAGTCCGTGACAACTATCACGATCATTTGAACGCTAGGTACGGTTTTTAAAGAGCCTCTCAAGGAGACTTTTCCTCGAGCGTGGTTACTTTGGCCCAGGATCATTCTCGTCTCACTGCCAGATCCGCGATCTCTGGATACGGCGACCAGCGTACTCCAAAGATCATTATCGCTCAATGCCAATTTCGTAATACTGAGCAGAGATGAGATGTTGCGCGACACAACATGAGCCCCGTGCCATGGGGCCAATGGCACAATTTTGACACAAGCTCAGTGAGCTTAGCTCACTCGGAATACTCTTGCATTCTTGGGAAGAGCCTTATCTGTGCAGCTTGTGACTTGATATTTCTAGTCACTCTCTGCTGCTGCTCGCGGAGTCTGTGGAGTTGCGTATCGCGCCAGAGGTCGTAATTGGCCGCAGGAGGATAATGGAACTACATGTGAAGGCATAGTAACAAGTCATACAATCTCAGGCGTAGCCCTAACTTAACGTTGATATCCTAAACAGACATTATAATGTTTAGTACGGAAAGAACTCTCTCTAATCTCACAGGCAGCCCAGGTTCCGCTCCCGACATTTCGGGGATAGTAGACATCCTATTGAGGTTTATTTGATATTCTGAACCATGCGAACTGCTGGGAGTTATCAAAAGGATCAGATTGATGAACAGAATCATTGGCAGGATAGCCTGGCGAAACTATCTATTAGAGACAGGATTTCCAGAGCAAAACTCAGCCCAGAAATTCTGTGAGGGACACCTCATAGTCGTGAATAGTTCGTATTAGCTCATGCTCGTCCGATTCTTTTAATAGCCTCTATAAGTGAGTGGTCACCTGCAAAAACTAGAGTTGGGTCGAAAGGAGGGCACTCCTCCAAGAAGGGGTCGTATTCATCAAAAGTGGAATATTGCGGGGGCATATCGTCCAATCGAGAGAA
>NW_003213518.1:0-1300 GCF_000006405.1 Perkinsus marinus ATCC 50983 | reverse complement strand
TTTCTCAGCTGAGCTCAGGAGTTTCCTATACAGTGTTGGAGTAGGAATATATGTTCGCTTTCCTCAGCTGAGCTCAGGAGTTTCCTATACAGTGTTGGAGTAGGAATATATGTTCGCTTTCCTCAGCTGAGCTCAGGAGTTTCCTATACAGTGTTGGAGTAGGAATATATGTTCGCTTTCCTCAGCTGAGCTCAGGAGTTTCCTATACAGTGTTGGAGTAGGAATATATGTTCGCTTTCCTCAGCTGAGCTCAGGAGTTTCCTATACAGTGTTGGAGTAGGAATATATGTTCGCTTCCCTCAGCTGGTAAATTATTCTTTTTTCATTGTTGTCATCATTCCCAATGCAATCCCAAGCAACTTCATCAGTATCTCCTCAAGGTCACCGACTTGATCGTTTCCAGTCGGCGTTGACCTCGGACGGCTCTTGTGATGGTGTCGCGTGCGCCTCTCCCAGTTGCGTGGACGTAGTTGCTACTACGTGGATGAGAGACTCTCACGATCTGTTTGATTATGAATCTAGGTAAGTAATGGTTGTGGGAAAATTCTGCGGAAATTTCGGGAAAATTTCGGGAAAATTTTCTGGGTTTTATACACTTCTACTCGAATTCGTGTTCAACTACATGTGTTGGTGACAATATGAAAATTTTGAGGAAATTTCGGGAAATTTTTTTGGGTTTTATACATTTCTACTCAAATACGTATGACGGGGAAAATGTGCACATGGTCAACTACATGTGTTGGTGACAATATGAAAATTTTGAGAATTTCTTATTGGTTTTTGCACACTTATGAATGGATCCATATCTAAACTCCTGAGAAAACATAATTTCCAAGAAAATGGTCTTCAGTTGATAATAATAGAGTTTCACCCTAGTGATATGAAAAACACTAGTGAGAAACATATTCCACGACTACTGCATATCACCATGAATATCGCGTTTTTCACCGAGTTTTACGCCACTTTATGTGAAACGGGTGAAACTCCAGTAATATTTTATTCCTTTTTGTTCAGGCATGTCACCTACAACAGATTCAGTATTCCCGCAAACTCCTCTGGTACCAAAACCTCACCGATTCGCTTTTCATAATTATATTTTCTCCAGACTCCAAATTCGTCCGAGCTGATAGTGCCATTGCTGATCCCACCAAATCTGAAGTGGCTCTGGTAGATTCATCTCAGCTGGATAGCCGAACGCCCTTATTACGGTTGGCGAGGTATTTTGGTTTGTGGAGTAATGATCTTATGAGTAGTTGAAATGAGATCATACGAGAGCATCTCTATTATGTTTATTGACCCT
>NW_003202674.1:99568-140222 GCF_000006405.1 Perkinsus marinus ATCC 50983 | reverse complement strand
CAATACAAAATTGTGTAAATTCTTATTAAAAGTTGAACTTTTCCGAAATAACAATACAAAATTTTGTAAATTCTTATTAAAAATTACATTTTTTTCCAAAATGATAATACGAAATTGTGTAAATTCTTATTAAAAAATACATTTTTCCCAAATATTAATATATAATGCTGTAAATTTTTATTGGAAATTACAAAAACTAACAAGAACCTTTCACACAACTACAAAGAAGGTAGACGCTGTAATCCTACTCCTATAGCCATAACTTGATATCATTTGAAAATACCAGATATGCATATACTAAATATAGTGATAACTGATTGTATCTATAGTGATGATATTCATAAAATAGCGATTATAATGTATAAACATATTAACAGTATATATAGATAGAGTTAACGAACTAGATATGACCCTATTATATATACACGATATGAGTAATGAAAATTTTTCCCCTCACCTGAGGTAGACGAGCTTGCAGCAGAGGCTCTTTGGGTAGAAGCAGATCGGCCTTGTTGAGGTAAGCACTAACAGTAGCCAGTTTACCGAGGCCTTTATCCAGTAGTCCAACCTGTGAAGAATCGTAGCAATTATGGTATTAAAAATTTTAGATTCACCATGAGAGTCTCAGTGAGTCCCATATCTTTAACTGGCGTTTCCACCTTGATGTAGTCGGCAAAACTGTCCGGGTTGCTGACCGTCGGGTCTTCAGTGCCACAGCGCACGAGCAACACTTTTACCATCACTGAGGGCTTTGATAGGACTTCTAAAGTAACGTAGTACCTTGAAAAAAATATTAGTTGGGAAAAATAACAGAAAAAAAACCAACTCACTTGTGAGACTGGAAATTTGTGATGGTTTTGGAGTAGTCGGAAAAATACGGTATGCTGGTGGGAAAATATTCAACATTCTTGGCCTTGTCAAAACCCACGACAGGATCCACGCATTGCTGCCACTGTGCTGATGCTATCACCAAGGATGAGATGAAATAGACGATAAATAAAGTCACAATGAGCATCGTGACTGGGGGGAAACTAATAACTGATCATTCCAACAGGCATACGAAACTGGTCAATACACAATGGTTCTCCTAAGCAAGAAGTTAACACACGATGTAGAGTAGGGGTGTAGAGGAACCCACATGAAATTTTCCAGATTGTCACCAAAACATGTGCGTATTTTCTCATCATTGTGAGACTTCGGAAAAAACCGCAATAGTTCACTGAATTGAACAACCCTTAGTTATGAATTTCACAACACAGAAATGAATTTGTCGGAATTCGAACTACTTTATATCGGAGTTTCACCACCCGTTTAACGTGAAGTGGCGTAATACTCTGTGTAAAACGCGATACTCGCGCTATGCAGTAGTCGTGAAATATATTTTCGTTCCTGACAGAAATGAGAGCCGTTTTTAAGGGTACTTGCGGAATCAACTACATCTTTTAAACATCTAGTTCGTTTTTGGAACCATCAATTTCGTCGGGAGGTTGTCCATGAAAACAGTGAATCCTGGAAATGGTGAACCGGAAAAAATTCCCCGCGAACCCTGATGACAGTGAAGGAACTAGCGCGCGCCACGAGCGCGCGCCAACAAAATTCAAGCCGAGATCCCCTTACGTCATATGTGTTATAATCGACTGGTTGGCCTAGTCGTTAGGAGTTAGAGTTAGTAACCGACTGTCCAGGGTTCAAATCCTGTGATCATCATGGTAATTTTGTAATTGAGACGCGGTTCAACGGTTGAACTGCCATAATTGCCCCGGTGACACGAAATTGAAGTTCCGCACAACGAAGTCGATTTTCCTAAAGGGACGAAGTTGAAGGTCTGAGGGTGTACTCGACGGAATTGGAACTTCTATGACGAACTCGAAGGTTCGAAAGGCGAAATTAAAAGTTCTATTAACACGAACTTGAACTTCCTATCGACTTCGGACGAACTTGAATGTTCTATGACGAAGTTGAAAGTTCTAATTATGAATATGATCTTCCCGTTTCGGATACGTACCTTCAACTTCGCGCGTCCCGACGAAATTGATGGTTCCGAAAAACGAACTAGATGTTTAAAAGGTGTAGTAGGCCTTAAGAGCGTTGGGGGAACTGTTCTCCCAACGCTCCTAAGGCGCGAAACGACAAACTGACTAAGCTGATCTACCCACTACCGCCTTCGTTAAGGCCGTCTTACGAGCAGAATCTTCCACCGTTCAGTATTCATGTGGCATAGTCGTGGATTATGCCAAGATTACATCGTGTGGTATCATCAGCCCTTAGATATAAACACATCTGTTTCCTTTCCATCATTTCTCTTATCGTCTCTACCATCTTTTCTATAGATGGGCACAATTACGTTACGGACCGTTACGGCTGCTCACTTTTACGGTTACGACTCAAGCTCCGTACCCTAGCATTACATACGGCGCCGTAGCGGGTCTTACGGAGATGCAGAGGATGGAACGAGGATTGATCATTCAAGTCGCCTGAATCTATTTCATGTGAATGCTCATCGGTAGACGCGGCCGGGTTGGCAGTTCCGGGCCAGCCTGGGAGTAAGACGGACGGAATTTGCAAAGAAGACGAATGGCAAATGCGAATCTAAATGTTACTCTCAGCGGTTCGGTTGAATCCGAGCCACGAGAAATGAGTTTAATAACTATTTGAGCTATGGAGGAGTGCATTACAGCGAATGTTTGCGCCACAATTCCAAAATAGCAGTTCAGCACCAACCGTAAAGTCGTAAGGCTATTCCGTAACCGTAAACTGCTTACGTTACGCACGCCGTAACGTAAACCGTAAAAAACGTTACGCTGCCCATCTATGATCTTTTCCACCACCACGTGTGAGCATTGGAAAAAGTCATAGTGAATAACCCGGGCAATCAGAATATCTCTCTCGGGTAACGCTGAGTCACCTGCTATGCTCTGCAGGTCCTCTTCCAGTCATATAGCACTACTGCCCTCGAGACTGACAACGGCAACACTTTTCATTATCACATCGAGACGTGAAACTATTCTATCTTTGATAATAGGACGGTGTATATATCGTCGAACCGAGACCAGGACGCGACGAAAAAACAAGTAAAAGAGTAGAAAAGATGAAACACGTACGGAGAAGTGCCACTATGCGACTTCTTCTGCAGGATGACTTGCGTATTCGCGCATTAACTTCTGCTAGTCAAAGTATTCGTGGCATTAATCAACACGCTGAAGAAACGGCATTCTCCAACAGCCTTTGGGTACCTACCTAAGACAAGCGCCGTAGATACAACGGCCGTGCCATCAATCTTAGAACAGTACTTCAATAAACAAGTATAGAGGAGTTTGCCATTCAGCGAAAAAGTGAAATTATCAGCATTCGTCTTTACCCAGTACTCGCTCCGATACGGACATATACCGGAAATGAATGAATCGTAATATTAACCAATGACTACGGGCTCAGTCCGTCATGCTGTGACTGACAATACGACTGCCCAATAGTTATAGAACTGGACGACTTATTCATTAATAGAATTTTAATACCGCTGTTATCCCGCCACAACAAAGTTGGCGGGGATTAAGAATGAAATGTTCATCAAATATGCGACCAACGAGAAGGTGGTTGAAACGATGAAGTCTACAAACTCCCACCTCAAACTCGTGATCATATCTCCTCAACGAAAGACGGCTCAGCAGTCTCAAGGAGTTCGACAGAGCCCACAGACCGACTCATCGTAACGTAGTTGACAACATGTGCAGCAGCTTCAATATTAGAATCCCACTGATAGCTAGCACTGTCCAATTACGGTAGCCAATAGTTGAGCTAGAGCATCTGCATCAACCTCGTCGATCTCACTGTTATCACCAACTCCTGAAGTCGTATCAGCGGTATCCGATGTTGACTCATCCCTCTGTTGCTGAGAGAATACAACACCCATAGGTGATGTGGATTCCACGACTGGGTTAACCGGAGGGGCTTGGGCCGAGATCATCTGTACTACATGAGCAAAAACAGTATTGCTCATTTCCACCTGTCTTCGGAGTTCCTCATTTTGAGTCGCCAAGCCGTAGAGAGCAGATTTCTTAACGCCCCTACGAGTACGTGGTCCTTTCTTCGATGGTCGAGAACTCCTTCGCCCAGTTATAGAACCAACAGAGCCTGTGCACCTCATTGGTGGGGTTGGTAGCAACGGGAGGCTAACCTGACTACCGGGGCTAGGGAGGAGACCAGAATCTTTACCATCATCACAGAGCTCCGACATGAGGCCAATAACTGTCAACAAAGTGCGTTGCTCTCCGAGGACCTTCTCGTGTTCGACATCTACCCTTGCGGCGTCCATATCAGAGAACTCGCCTGGCTGTCTTAGCTCCTCTGAAGAATGTGCGTAGGTACAGGCGGCGTCTTCGCAGAATAGTTTAGGACAGAGCTTAGTTTTGGCCAAGTTGGGCTTCTTGAAGAGCTCATTGTCATGATGAGCGAAGGTACAGTTTGCGCCGTAGTAACAACACCCATTCAGGAAGTGCTTACAGGCACGAGTGTTACGCAGCTGTTGGCGAATACAACGAGATCCACCGTGACGTCTAGGAGTAGCAGCATAAGGCGAGGGGAGTGGTGGAAAGGATGCCCAGTCGGGTAAGTCCACGATAGGAGCCTCATGAAGCTGCGGCGAGTGTGCATCAAAAGTAGTTGTGTCAGAGATAGAAGAGTCAACCCACAGACTCTCCATGGGGGGTAGCCCCGCCACAATGGCGGGGCGATTGTTTGGTTTTCTCGTCATCATTACTAAATGTAAACTACTGTCAATAATCTTCTGGAGAATGCTTTTTTCAGATAACCTCTCGCAAGCGAAAGAGTACCCAACTAAGGGGGCCGCCTTCTACAGTCCGGCTAATCATACGATGAATTGAGGTGAACGCATACCCTCCAATGTGACGCCTATGCGAGCTTGTGGAAACGTCCTGGACACGCAACGCGTGTTAGGGAATAAGCAACAAGGATACTCAAGTCATTACAATAAAAGTATGACACGCTACTAACTGCACCGCTTGATCGTACGGCTTTATACCACCTCGGGAACCCACGGTCAACAATCTTTAACTCTTGATATGATGGCGCATGTCTTCTGTATACGTAAACAAGTGGATACGTATCCACCAATTCCTTGGCCGTTTGATCTCTTAGATAATTCCTTAAGCATGCTCGAACATGGAATGATCATGACTTCACCTACTGTGTGAAACTTCACCCTTACTCGTCCCCTCTTGAGCAATAGTCATGGCATAATACGGATAGAAGTTGACACGTGGCGCACAGAGACGGTGTCGCTAAACTTGGTGTCCTAGATCACTATTTGTTGTCACTAAACTAGGTCTCCGGTGCGAAGGGGCGGAGCTCGCTGAGCCTCTTATCAAAAATTCAGCGGGCTCTTATTGAAATTATTTTGGAAATTGGGTGACTTAAAAACAGAAAGTAGTCGGAGGTGGTCTGGCGTCGTCGACGTGGCCGACCACTGTCTCCTTATAGAGACATGTGAGGAAGGTGATCATCGTGGGATCTGACCTTGGATCATTTGGTTGGGAGTCGTGGTCACTAACGTACTGAGCTAGTAATTCACCTGTTGTGCGAAGAAACGTTTCGTCAAAAAAGCGGGCGAAGCAACAGCGACACCTTCGCTATGTTTTAGCGCCGGTGAGCAGTCAACGGGGGACAGAATGATACCCTGCTTGCCTTCTGAATCGCCCTGGTCGGGTCGGAATTTTTCCTCACGCACGGACGGACGGACGGACACGAGTGTTCGTGCGCGGTAACATAAGCTCCGCTGAGTGGAGCTCATGTTACGAGCGGAGTCCGCTTGCTTCACTCGCTCCGCAATTTAGTGACTCACAAATAGTGATCTAGGAGACCAAATTTAGTGACAGCGTCTGGACATGCCCGTGTCAACTTGCTAACTTGTGAACTCTCACCTCTCTTTCCAAAGCTGAGAACGTGCATCGCTCGATGATGACGATGTACAACTGGATACTACATAGAAAAGTATAACTCTCCTCTCCGATGTGTTCTGGTCTGAGCCTGAATATGAGAAAGTCAAGGAAGGCCACCGAAGAGGGGTTCGGCGACATTGTTAACCTTAGCATTATTCAGTCCTCCGTGACCTTATGCTCCTCGCGAAGCGTTGATCTGATTAACTTATCATTCTCCAATCCTTAGCACTATCGCTTTGATGTCAATCTGAGAATCACACCACGTCAATAGCGAGTTGCTATCATGCGGAATTGGAGCATCTGCCAGGGGTGGAGAACGCAACGCAGGAGGAGGAGGATGAGTTGGTTGAGATCGTCTTATCGTTGGACCTCACGCGAATCTTGCGCTTTTCTCGGGTTTTTCTAGCCCCCTTGAACTAGCGTTATGGGCAGATCATGTGAAATTCGTCTTCTAGTGCAGTTGTTCAGTTATGGGGTGCTTTTCATCAAAACAAGAAGATATCGTGGCGCAACCATTGCACCATTCTGACCATGGCAGCAAGCACTCAGTGAAGTCAGCGGCAACTAGGATGGATGATGCTGCGGGCAAACCCTCGAACGAGGTAATTTCCGTAAGAGACTATTCCCATTGTGTTGGGTTACACAGTCTGAGAACACTCTGGCGTTGCATGTGGTCTATGTCTAGTACTGCGCTCGTTGATCGGGAGCAGATGTTTGGGAATTCTCTCTGTATAGGGGCTCTACGCAATTCACACGTCGATTGTCGTCTTTCAGATAACTGTTAGTGGAGTCGACCCTGTTACCGGGCATCCACCAAGTCCAGCTACTACTGTGCCTACTTTGGCATCTCAAGTGTCCAGGGTTTATACTGAGGCTCGTGCTAACTTCGCCCGGGATGTGGCTAAGGACTCGCAAAAGGCTCTCTTAGCGTTCGAGGGCGATCATTGCTTCCAGAGCTCTGGTGTGGTTGATGAAGTCACCTTATTGAGCCGACCCTCAGGCCAGGGTTCAGCTCGTGTTGTCGGTGGTAAAGTCACTTTGCCTGCCGGTTTGGGTGTCGGTGTAGATCAAGTCGTTGCCTTCTTGATGGACTTCGACGCTCGATCTACTTGGGACACCTCGTTCAAGCGGTGGAAGGTCATAGAAAAGTTTGATGATGCTGACCCGCCTGTTTCTATCTGTTGGGCGGCCACGCGAAACCTCAGCTCCGTTTTGGTTGACCGAGATTTTGTTTTTGCTATGATGGCTGAGAAGCTATCTCCTTCGCGAGCTGTTGTCTCCTATCGCTCGCTTGATTTGGTTGACTACCCCGAGGGTAAGTACGATTTGTCCCTCACTCGTGGTACTATCGTGAACTCTGGTTACATAGTCGAGGCACTTGATGGGGTTATTTTTATATCGCTCTTCGAGCAAATTGATCTTGGAGGAAGCGCCCCATCATTCGTGGCGGAGCGCGAGTTGTCTACTCTTCCATTAAAGCTCGTTAAACTACATACAGCTATTATGTCTTCCAAGATAGTGGTTGCACCCACGACAGCAAAGACTACAGCAGAACCTATAAAATCCGACGATGAAGTAAGTGATACCAGACGAGATGATCGTAGTCGCTCTCATGGCTATTTGTCAGGTACCGAAGCGAGCTGTGGAGGAATCTCAACCGGCGGCAGCTGAGGCCGAGAATACATCTCTGAGTGAAGAGGGTCAGCGTATGATGAAGGTTGGCCTCGATGCTCAAGCGGCTTTATTGGCCTTCCAAAAAGATAGTTCTTTCAAGTCTAAAGGGAAGTCTGGTCCAGTTGAGCTCTCCGTGAGGTCACAGAATGGCAGTGAGATGCAGGTCGTATGTGGCAAGATGAATTGGGGTAAAGATTATACCATTTCCCAAGTGATGGAATTCCTTGGTGATATGACCAACAAGGTTAACTGGGATGATCAGTTGATTGAGGGCAAGGTGCTGAAGAGCTACTTGAACGACGGACAGCGAGAAGTCACTCTGACTTGGACGTCGTATAAAGGAGAGATGGGAGTAGCTGGCCGAGACTTCATCTACGCTGCTGTTAACGAGAAGGTATCTGAGACTAAGGGTGTTATGACATGTCGGTCGGTTGACTTGGACGAGTTCCCAGAACATAAGTTCTCAGCTGAAGCATGTAGAGGTTTTATCCAAAATGCTGGCTATGTAATTGACAAGGCTCCGAGTGGTGACTTGATAGTGTCTTTCTATAACCAAGTCGATGTTCGAGGATCCGTCCCGACATGGATAGTAAATAAGGCCACGATGAAGCAACCCATGAGCTTGGTACCGGCCTTCGCAGCCATCAAGCACTACAAGTTCAAACCAGTACCTGTAGCAGTGCCGTCGGCCAAAGACGAGGTAAGTTGTCACGAATGCGAGTTCCTATCGTGATATCGTTGCATTGGTTTCTTCCAAGGTCCCAATGGTCGAGAAGCCTCAAAGCCTGCCAGTTCCTGAGAAGCCTGAAGAGTCTGTTAAGGAAGTAGCGGCGACGACCGAGTCCCAGCCTCCTAATGAGATAACTTCTCCTCAAGCTAAGATGGCTCTTGATGCCGGTATGACTGCCCAGAAAGCGTTGCTTGCCTTTGAGAAGGATCCGACCTTCAAGTCACAAGGTCGCTCCGGCAATGTGGACTTGTTTGTGCGGCCCCAGACAGTGACTGAGCGACAGGTCGTATGTGGCAAGATGAGCTTTGGTAAGGAGTATACCATCAAACAGATCATGCAGTTTATCAACGACCTGGCGTCCAAAGAGACGTGGGATAGCCAGTTCCAGGATGGTAGAGTTTTAGAGACTTACTCTGAAACATCTGACCGGACCCTTACTTTGACCTGGGCCGCGTATAAGAAGCAAATGGGTGTTGCTGGCCGCGACTTCGTTTATGCTGTCCTCATCGAGATGGTGTCCCCAACAGTTGGTGTTATCGCGACACGTTCGGTGAACAGGGACGACTACCCAGAGCATAAGTTTTTGGATACTCATTGCAGAGGCTTCATCGACAATGCTGGATATGTTATCCATGATGTCGATGGAGAGAAGATTGTATCGTTCTATAATCAAGTAGATGTTGGTGGTTCGGTTCCTACATGGATCGTCAACAAGGCCCAAATGAAGCAACCGATGAGTTTGGATTCTACTTTCCAGGCTCTGAAGAAACACAAGTTCGATCCTGCTGAGTAGCGCAGCAGCACTGATGGTCTTCCAGGGCCACTGCCTTGTCTTTCATTGCTATAGCTATGAGCTATGCACCGGCTGGGAGTTTTTGACTGTAGAGACGCTCTGAGTGCATTCCTCATAGGCTGCTTAGCTAGCCGCTTTGAGTACCTTGTTCAGCTCATATATTTTCATCATCGGTATACGGTTTCTTCATATAATGCAGGGTAAGTGTAGCTCACTTTTCCGCTGTAACCGATTGTGTTGCGTTAATCACTTGAAAAAAGGATTAATAGAATGTGACTTGGATAATTTGCAAGTGTGATTCATCCTGCTTCGTTTTATCGGATTCTATATCACTCAAGAATTCATGATGTGGCATAAATTTGCACTTTCGAGAGTACCACACTGCTAGTAAGAACATTCAGTCGATGCTGAACCTTGTACAAGAGCATAAGATTTGCTCGATTCACTTGATTATTACGAATTTCAATTTCATCGATAAGGATATCACATTTGGTCGTTGCGCATGCGCTTGCATAAATGTCCTACCAGAACCTACCGTATTGGCTCTAGGCCACGGAATGGTATAGCGGCCCCAGTCGCCGAGTAGATATACGTATCGCTTACCGTATTGGCTCTAGGCCACGGAATGGCATAGCGGCCCCAGTCGCCGAGTAGATATACGTATCGCTTACCGTATTGGCTGTAGGCCACGGAATGGCATAGCGGCCCCAGTCGCCGAGTAGATATACGTATCGCTTACCGTATTGGCTGTAGGCCACGGAATGGCATAGCGGCCCCAGTCGCCGAGTAGATATACGTATCGCTTACCGTATTGGCTGTAGGCCACGGAATGGCATAGCGGCCCCAGTCGCCGAGTAGATATACGTAACGCTTACCGTATTGGCTCTAGGTTACGGAATGGCATAGCGGCCCCAGTCGCCGAGTGGATATTCCTGACGCTCACCGTTATGGCTTCAGAACATGGAATGGCATAGCGGCCCCAGTCGCCGAGTAGATATTCGTAACGCTCACTGTATTGGCTCTATGCCACGGAATGGCATAGCGGCCCCATTTGCCGAGTATATATTTGATCCGGATGTCGTAGTGGATTTAGACCATGGAATGGCATAGCGGCCCCATTCGCCAAATAGATATTTTGAATGGTTACTGTACGAGTTTCACCGGCCTTTGCTTTATGCTGAACGCAACTCTCAGACATCATCCCACTGAATGATGATTAGTTCCTTCTCTGGAAGCCACTGCAAGAAATTCTCATGTGACCTGGACCGGAATAGGCTGAAGAGCCAACATAGCTCAGAAACGCCGATGAATCAAACGCTCATCTTATCGAGTTCGCCAACTATGAAAAGAAGACCGTTGAACTGACTATATCCACACTCCGACCTACGTGTCCTCCGTTTCATCTACAGAGAAGATGCAACCATCATACGTTTTCTTCAGCGAGCGTACGAGCCATAAACCAGTACGGTCGCGTGACGAGCATAGAAGCGTCAGCATATGAAATCTTAGCCTCATATTAATGACAGAGGCCACCCCATCCCACAACAACTGTATCAGAAGTCTTCAACGCTCGTAGGGCTATGGTACTCCTTTCCGATAAGCAAAGGTTATCACAAGAACGTTCCTAGCGATTTCGCTTACACCAGATGACAACTGGGCCATATCCGATCAACCCCCATCCTATCTACTAGGACAACTCGACTCTGGGAAGACATACAACAATTACCTCACTCACTATCATCCAGACCATAACATGCAAACTTTCCACGAGTTTCAAATTGAACTTTCATCGTATACAAGATTTCACCCAATATGTGGAATACCTTCCCTCATCTTCGACCTGTATGCAAGTAGTAAAGGGCGGCAAAGAAGAACAGTTGGAGCACCGCTGTCCATATGGCGAGTATGACCATATTCAAACCGAGGTCAGTGTCTTCCAGGTTATACTCGGTTAAAATGAGGTTCCCAAGTGGTGGAGCATCATCGAACTCAGCGAACATGAATGCAGCAAACGCGTACGTGTGGAATGCCAAGTGGTGAACCCACTTCCAGCCTGCGGGTATGCGGTCCGCCGGGACCATGAAGCCACACACCAACATAAACATACCATAGATACCGGCGCCTAAAGCGATACCAATGATGTAATGAGGAGTGGCAGCACCCAGCAGCATCATGAGCGATTCCGAGACAACCATCGAGAGGAACAAGTTGAGGCAAAACCAGCCAAAAGCGTTGAGTCCAGCCAAGCCAACAACCATGCCAGACGAGACCACTGCGATAAGAGCGATACCCGGAAGGCAAGCGAGGAAGTTGGCAATGACGAACACCGCCACGTTAACGTTGGAATTAGCTCGCTCTCGAGCAAACACTGAACGTATCTCATCGAAGAATGGCAGCACGGCTACAGCCATGAATACCAGGAATGCCTGCACATAGAAGAGCATCGGGACTTGGTCTCTCTGAGTGAGCGAGTCGTTTGTCCGAATGTACATAGTGCCGATCATAAAGGAGAGAATAACATACATGACCAGACGAACCCAGTAGATTCCTGGGTTTCTCACGTTATTCTGGAAGTTCCTCACCAGGAGGGTGATGAATTGCTGTAGTTTGCTCGGTCGGACAGTTGCCCAAATCTCACTGTCATTCAAGCGAGGAACGCTGTCAAGATCATCCGACGTATGTGGTGCTCCTCCTTGGTTGGCCACGGTGTTATAGCGGTCGACGAGGCCTGGGACGTCGCCATGACCAGGGAAATCCGTGTTGACTAGATTCATGACATGCTCAGCGGGATTCGTAAAGGTGGGTACGGGATAGCCAGCAGCAGCGAAGTACTCCGGCACCTTATCTGGCGGACCAAAGTAGACAATGTTGCCTTGTACGAGGAAGCACACCTTGCTAAGAGAGAGCCAGATATCGCTACTAGGCTGATGAATAGTCACGACGATTGTGCACTTGTCCTCAGAAGCGAGGTTCTTGAGATATTCCATAATGTTGTAGGCGGACGCTGAGTCCAGACCAGAGGTGGGCTCATCTAGGAGTAGAACAGACGGTGATTTTAGGAGCTCAATCGCGGCGCTTACACGGCGCTTTTGGCCACCAGAAATGCCCTTGCGGAAAACGTCCCCAATGAGAGTATTCTCACAAGAACGCAGACCCATAATGTCAACGACATGTTGAACACGGCGTTCTCGTTCGTCGTGGCTGACTTGTTTGGGTAGAGCCAGACGAGCACTTTGGCGAAGTGTCTCGAGCACGGTGAAGGACCCCATCAGACTGTCTTCTTGAGCAACGTACGCAGATACCGCCCGAAAGGAGATCGGTGTACGACTAATCTTGTTGAGCAAAATGTCGCCGGTGATTTTGCCAGACGAGACACGGTCAGCCAGAATGTCCAATAGCGACGTTTTACCAGAGCCGGAGGGGCCCATGATGGCAACGACTTCACCAGGAGCAGCTGAGCCGCTCACGTTGTTGAGGATACGCTTAACACCGAGCTTCTTGCCCAAGAGGCTCTTTCGGGTGACTTCAAAAGTGACATCGCGCCAATCAAGGGAATGAGATTGTCGTTCGACCTTGTCTACTGGGTGGCGGGTGTAAGCGCTCATCGTTGAAAGAATGGCGAAGAAGCTTTTGTGACGGGAACGTAGTATTCACGTCTATCACAACTCATTATCTAAAGTCTTATTAAGTACCATTTTTGCTCGACTGCCCAACAGCGATAAGAGTTCTGAGTTCATCGAATTCCAACGTGGTTCACATTGGTCACACGTTACGCGAGCCTTATGATCTAGCTTAACACTCTAAGCACCTCACCTTACACGTATATTCAAACACAGCGGAGTGGAAATTGGTCTTTGTCGGAGTCCGACAGAGACTCTCCGTTTTGCGCTGCACTGGGCGTGCGCTAACTGAAAGTAGCGGAGCGAAGCGACTCGAGAATTCCACTTTGATGTATCGTCATATGATGTGACGTCACCCCAACTGTGATTTGCTGCTGTTATGGTAACTCGCTACTGGGTGATTGCGGTCCTATATAGATGTACAGGTCCGTTCACTGTCTCTGGCACACATGTAGTGTATACGGTACTACTATGTGGAAGGATTCAAGAGAACATGTGGTTGTATGCCTCTGAGTCGATTCATATTCAAAGTGATAGTATGGCTTGCTCATGTTTACAAAGGTGATTCGTGCTAATGAATGTATAGTGTTAGCGGCAGTGTTGGAGGCAAAGGTGTTGTTTGGTGTTGTAAACTGTACGCTTGATTGAGTAACCTGTCACTGCTGATGTACAATTACTGTCTAGAACTATGGCGCTTTGAGTATTACAAGTCGTCAACACATACGCCCAAGGGTAAGGTTTTACGCCTAGCAACATCCCTGGTTGGAGGAATATATACATTCGCTTTCTTGAAGAGCTGAGCTCAGGAGTTTTGGCACTACTTAAAGAGTTTACATACGAAGTTTGGTATAAGTGTTCAGAAAACAACGAGATTTTCCCGAAATTTCGTCGGAATATTCATAACGAATTTTGGAAGAAGTGTACCGAAACCAACAAGATTTTTGTGAAATCTCCTCAGAATTTACAAAGAAAATTATGGCTGAAGTTTTCAGAAACCACCGAGAATTCCCCGTATTTTCCTCAGAATTTTCATATTGTAGCCAACACATGTAGTTGACTACGTTCATACTCTCCCACACTTATCAGCTGTTCTGATCGTCCTGTCTTATCACACTTATTCTTTGGAAGGATCTGGGATGGTATTTCCTCATCATTTTCCAACTCGTCGATACTAAGCTGTATAATGAGCCGACTGGGGAAGATCAGTGTCGTTGGATGTGTCCCGAATATACATTGTATATTTATGTAGTACTTATATATTGTACATATATATAGGTATTGATATATTATACATATATATGGTCTTGTATATTATACAGACCTAAATCACGAATAGGGTACGAGTGAAATATGACTTGAAACGACAACCGCAAGGGTATGCGACATGGACGTAGTTAGCCTACGTGTCTCGATAGTGTATACAACTTTTCAAAGCGTTAGGAATTATTCGTCTTGAGGAAGTATCGTGTGGTTTTTGCTAGTAAAATGCTGTTCATAGAATCTTCACGATGCGAAGTTTGAGCATTTCCATCGGGGTTCTCACTGTTTCCTTTCTCCACTTTGACGATTTTGTGTTGACGAAAATTCTGAGGGAATCGCGGGGAACTTCCTCTTTTTTCCTTCCCAGGGGGTTACCAGTTATACCGTGTTCATACCGCTCCTTGCGCAAAGTCTTGGTTAGGAATAGTCACTGAATGCCCGATAAAAGCTTATCATTCTGGCTCATATACATTGGAGTTTCACGACGTCATATGGAGAACACTCGCGAAAATATATCTCGCGACCACTGCATATCACCGCGAATATCGCGTTTTTCACGCCACTTCACGTAAAACGGCCGAAACTCTATTGTTCTGGATTTTTACTACCTTGCTCTTGAGATGGTGTAGTTTATCACATCTGTCGTAGTTGAAGGTTGAGGTACCTGGTTTACTACTGCATATGGGCTGCTCGTTGTCAACAGAAACAAAGAGGGTAGCGTTGGACCCGAAGAAGTTGAAGCGGACTCCATCGGGGAAGCATTATATTTTCGAAGTACCCGTGGAGGACCTGCAAATGCCGGGTGAAAAGGAGCATCATAATAAGGTGATAAAGTCGGGTATTATTTCTAGTCAGTTTTTGAATACCAAAATTCTGTCAAAGTTTTTTTTGGCTGGTCGCGACTATTGAATATCTCATCTGCTTGTAGAGATTTCAGTATCAGAAAATCTCAATAAGTCGGCGCCCGCAGTATGAGAATGTCATCGTCCGCAACAGTTGTTTTCTCGGCTCGTGCAGTGGTATGATTTTTGTGTTAAGGTTTCTACTCCGACTCCTCAGTACGACGAAGCCGTGGACGACAGTGCTGAGGTAATAATTGGAAGTGTGGTATGGCAGGCAGGCAATTTACGCGACATACCTCCTCAGTGGGGGCATGATCAACTACAATATGAAAATTCTGAGGAAATTTTGAGAAATTCTCATTGGTTCATTAGCACTTCTACGCGAATTCGTATGTAAACTTCCATAGTTAGTGAAGAAAACGAACATATATTCATCCAACACTGTTTGCTCGAGCGATCGTTCCTCATCCTCAGACTCAACGGCTCGCCCATGTGCAGTCGTGGACAAGCGAAGACTTTCTTGACTGTTTATCAGAAGTCAGCCAGTTGCAACTTGAAAATGGCGGAGTTGTAGGCTCTTTCTACTCTGTCAGTTGGGCTGATTATTTTCTTGTTTTCTTAGGACACCCCGAAGGTTTCTACTATTTTACCTCCAGAAACACAGGTTCAACGCGCGAAGTAAACGACGGTTAATCGGATTTTTGATCCTTAGAAATTACTGGACGCCGCTTTGGAAGCACAAGAGAAAGTTCTTTATTACTTATCTGCCGATGGTAAGGCTGAATTCGATCCTAATGGGAAGTCGGGCGAAGTGACTATGATGGTGAAGTCGCAGACAAGTGAAACTCTCCAGGTGAGCAATTTCCAAATCCTGATCTACGTTGACGAATGAGTTCAGATCGTCATGGGCTATCGCTCTTTCGGCGTGGATGAAATCGATATGCAGCAGCTTTTGGACGTTCTCATGGACCCAGAAGCGAGAAAGGACTTTGATAAGCAAACCGCTGATGGTGAGTAACAGTTTATAATGGTGGTGGTCGGGACGATGCTGTTAATGATGAACCCGATCAGGGATAGTAGGAAATGCCAGGAGTTCGAAGTGTTGTGATAGCCATTGTAGAGCGAGTCGGAGTGTGTGTCCGTATGTGAGTATCCGGAGCGACTCGGAATAGGAAAGTAACCTTCGTGAGCTTTTGCTTAGAATATGGAATCTCTGTGATTCATATGGCACTGCAGGAAACCAGCTGGAAAAAATAAATGTTTCGAAATATGACATCCGTGGGATTCGAACCTTGGCTCATGGGCAAGGCTTTGAGTCGCAGCAAGCTGTGCCGTACAGTCTTTATTCGACAGAGTCTGCTCATAGAGAAAGCAACAAGCGTTCCGTTTCTACTTGCCGAGGACTAGTAGTAGTTGCTCCTTGCTTACTCTTTTGTGCACTTTAGGGAAAATGTTGAAGAAGGCCCTCATCGATGAGCCTGACAGGCGGTTGGACCTGCATTATGATGCTTTCAAAGGTGAAGTTGATTATTTACACTAGAAGTAACTCTTTCGTTAGGTATGATGAACGTTGGTGGACGTGACGCAGTTTTTGCAGTTCTGCGACAGAAGATTAATAACAATCTTTGGATTGTTTCGTCAAAGTCCGTGGATCTTCCAGGTGGGGTTAGCTTCGGTCGTTTTGCTCTTACTGGTGATTTCCATCAGAGTATCCTGAGAATGGTGTCCTGTCTGGGTATGTCCGATGTGATGTTAAGTTTGCGGGATATGCAATGTCAATCGATCCCGATACTAAGGAGTTGACAGTGACCATGTATAACCAAGTGGACGTAAAGGGTAACATACCTACTTGGATCGTTAACAAGGCACAGGTGAGGCACTACTACTACTACTACTACTACTACTACTACTACTACTACTACTACTACTACTACTACTACTACTACTACTACTACTACTACTACTACTACTACCACTACTACTACTACTACTACTATTGTAGTAGTGTACTACTATTACTACTACGATTATGAGTGTAAAACTCGAGTTTCATGTCAGAACAAACAGCCTGCATGTTTGAATGACTTGTACAAGCTCGTGAGAAAAGATTAATAATCGACTTGATGATCGAGTTCGTGCATATTAACACTGTCTCGAATAATGAGGCGAGGAAGTCAAGCACTGATATCCTACCTCATTTGCAATTCACCAATATTGCTGTTTTTCGCAATTCCTTTTCTCGTTGTATAGATGTTTCCTCCCCATCAAGTGTTGTTGCGTTTCCGCGCTCACTCAGTCTCGCCTCCGACGTGGCACTCTCTTTCTAGGAGTCGTTTTCTGCGTCCCATAGCTCGTCATTGTTCGTTCATACTAGTACACAAGGCGCAACCGCCGCTCACATTACGGTGACTGATTTCGTACTGGGCGGAAATCTGCATCGTTCTGCCAAGACCATTTTTGCCCTTTTCCTGGGGCTCATCGCGCGCTGTGCTGCGGTTTAGGTCTTACGCTTCTCACTCGAGTTGTTGGTGGTGGAAGAGCACTACCTGAAAGATATCAGCTTGTGGACGCTGAGACGGGCAAACATAGTTCTTCTTGGCACGATGTGGGTCTTCCCCATAAGATTGTGCTCCCGTGCGACTTCTTGACGATTCGGACATTCAAGTACCTCTTGGCGGAAGAGAAGGAAGTTCATGTCTGTGATGGAGATACCGCGGGGGTCTCCTGGCTCGGTATGAGCTTGTGGCGGAAACGTCGCCGGAAATTGCTAACGATCGTCGTGGGACTACAGCGGGAAGTGATGAACGATTATTGAAGATGGTGTGGTATCCTGATTTCGTTATTCAGATTGGGCAAAGGGCCGTGTTTCAATTACGGCTTCATACCACAGTCTGATCCCGCGGACCGGCAGGACAAAATGACAGGTCTCAAGGGCGACGGGGATCCGCTCGACCTTATTGAGATTTCAGATTCGACTCTCTCGTTGTCACGGCGGTGCTCGAACATAGTCTCAGGTAAGCATTTGAGTCTGAGGTAGCTCAAGTGCATGCACTCAGAGCTGTATGCCTGATTGATGTGGTGGGTCCAATTACGGATCCTTCCACGTCGTGCAATTCTATGCGACAGGGAGCCGCGAACTGGAAATTGATCGGAACTGATAAGGATATATCTGTCTAACAGATAAGGAAGTGGCACAAGAGATGGTGAAGGTCAAGGCATGGATGGACAGCTGTAAAGCGCTTCTCGCCATAAAGCCCACACGTAAGCGATAGAGGACCACTGGGTATCGATTATGTGATGGCTTTAGAATAGTACTCCAATGGGATGATATTTGATCGTACGGTAGCGCTGGATTTGATGATCGAGCAACAACATGAGATATGGCTGGAAAAGATGGACTGCCAGTAAGGCAACGTCAAAAAACTACAAAGTCGTGACTAAGTAACTGTGTTTCTCCCCGAAACATAGGCAGTCACGTTCGATGCAGTTCTAGAGTGGTAACGAATAATCTATAACTAAATAGCAGAGCACAACATAATCGTTGCTCGGAGAAGTGCGTTAAAACGTTCAAACGGCCAACTTCCAAGCGCTCCTGTTCTTACCACATCACAGTCTGATACCGCAATGTACCTATCATTCTGCTCCCCTTCATAATCTCTTTCTTTCTGTATAGTTTCTACTCTTTCATTCCCAACTACACTGCGATTATGCTTAAAATTTTATGATTTTGGATCTGGAATGTGTCATGCAGTTTTCATTCTTTTCTTGCAAAGGTCGTGCAATCTCGAGCACTCCCGCTCAATTCCTCTCAAATCCAGGTAATTTCAAAAACGTTTTTCTCGCGATATCCTCCGCGTTCACATTCCTTCCAACATGTCGTTATGCTCCTCTCGACTATTTCTATCTCATTCTGGATACCTAATGAGCCCAATCTGCTTTTTCCCTGCAAGCAACCATTTCTACGCATTCCACAACGTGGAATCTGTCGTGGAATCTGTCGTGTATATTTCCTGCACTGCATGTACTTGCATTTCCTGCACATGCAGCCGCCCGAAAAAGTGCGTTAAAACGTTCAAACGGCCAACTTCCGAACGCTCCTATTCTTACTACATCACAGCCTGATACGGTAATGTACCTATCACTGGGCTCCTCTTCATAACCTCTTCCTTTCTTTGTAGTTTCTACTCCTTCATTCCCAACTACACTGCGATTACGCTCAAAATTTTATGATTTTGGATCTGGAGTGTCTCATGCAATTTTAATTCTTTTCTTGCAACCGTCGTCCAATCTCGAGTACTCCCGCTCAATTCCTCTCAAACCCAGGTACGCCTGTTACCGGGGCGTTACACGCCTGTTGGCGTATCGCCCTTAGAACGACTAATGTACGCTAAAGTGGTGAAGAGCGGCAGTGAAATCCCCTGTCATGACAGAAATAAAAGAGGAAAGGTCGATAAAAACTAACGGGACCAGCGGACGGGAGTCTCCCACTCCCACACAGCAAGAGTAGGCGGTACCCACAGAGGGAGAATCTCCCTGGGAGATCACAGGTGGAGGTGGCTAGCTTGGGCAAAGGGGAGTGAAACGTGAAGCAGTTGTCTCCGAGTTCGGGTTGTACCGCTGTAGAGATGAAGTATGGTCGGAACCTATTCAAACCTGAGCCATAGAGAAGAAAATGACGTACCGAGTAAGCAGAATTGTTGCATAGTTTGAAGTCTCCCAGAATATTACTGCGGTGTGGGAATATACGGGAGAGTCCTCTGGAATTCCAACATAGGGGCGAAAATAGCAGAAAAAAATGGCAACGTTAATGTTGGGTATTATCAAGGACAACTGTGGCAAGTATACGGAATAAATAGTGTGAGCAACTTCCAACTTGATGCCAAATGAGCCATGGATGTTGTAGGATACCACGGTAAATCCATGGGGGCGCTTGCGATGCCGCCGGGGGGGGGGGGGGGTGGGGTGACAACTATGAAGGACCCTACAGGAGGAGATGTGCGGAGAGCCGAACAAAGCAAAGAGGAGGGGGCAAGGGGGAGTCACCGCCACTCAGTCACCACCCGTTGGGTGATTGTCGAGTTCGGACCGAACTGTTCGGTATAAGCTTCGCATACTCCGAATGAGTAGCACTCCCACGCCACGTTGAGGCGCTGGACTATATGGGAGAGATAATCTCAAAAACGTTTTTCTCGCGATATACGTTTTCCTGCGCGTTCACATTCCTTCCAACATATCGTTATGCTTCTCTCAACTATTTCTATCTGATTGTCGATACCTAATCCGCCCAATGTGTTTTTCCCTGCAAGCATACAATTTCTATTCATTCTATGCTCGGAACTCATAACGTTAACTTGACCCATTTCTTTTCAGGTCCAACTTCGACCAAAATCTTCTCCTCATCGTTAATCCATGCGGCTCAAGAAAAGAAAACGAGCTCATAATCTCGACTAATGCATCACAACTGCATAACAGCATGCCAAGGTTGTTCACGTTGTGGCGAAACGTTGGAGCATCATGCCTGTCTCTATTGCGTTCAGTTATCGGAACATCGTACATCTTACTTCTGTCATCGTTCAAAATCTGCGCTATATTATTACCAAGTATATTATTACCTTATCCAGTCTCATACATTCCTATCTGTCCTTGGAGCGTAGCGACTCCCGGAGCGTAGCGACGGGGTTCCACTAGTTGAGCGAATAATAGAGGCTGGCCTGGAGGTCGGCTTAGTGACCTTGGTGCCATGCCACTCGACTAGGCTTTCCACGAGACGAGACGAGTGTGTTTCACCTTTTTTCAGACGTGTTGACAAACAGGCCGCATGGCAAAAATGATATGTTGACCACAATAAACAACTTAGTTGCGACTCAGTGGTGGAGCAGATAGAGCTGCATTGTAGAGTCTACCGCGAGGCAGCCGCATACAAACAGAATTTGATCACTCATTCCAACAATGAAGTCGTTATTCTTATGAACCAAATAAACTTTATCAACTAGCAATTATCAGCGCAGAATTGCACAAACCACCATCATTTTAATCGAAGCCCTAGACGAAGAGCTCGTTACGTGGTTTGAAATCACGTTCTCAAATCGGCATTCGAGCAATGTGCTCGACCTACTGAACTAATAAACGGTTCATTTGTAACTCTGTGGTGCGCACCATACCGGCACAGTTTCACCCTGCGAAGGAAGCTATTGACGACAGACTCTCGGGTAACCCAACATCGCGCTCTCTCTATTGTGATTTGTATCCATGAAATAGGAGTTGTAGTGACGAAAAAGACCGGAGATTGAGATCCAAACAATCACCCCTCGAGTACGCAAGATACTCGAATTGTAACGAGCTGTAAAAATACTTACTGCACGATACACATTACGGATCAGAATCGAATATCGACCACGTCACAGACATATCACGTGATCTGATTAGTTCCATACCATTCCTCAAAGGGTCTGATAACAAGTATACGAAAGAGAAAATTAACTTGGCCACTCACGAAACCCATCTGATGAGCGACATCTAAAGCAGCTTCCAAAGATCAGCACACGCACTGAGTTGCGCGCCCGAGCGGACTCCCGTCCGAAGTTCAACGGAAGCGTAGAAAGCTCATACAATATGCGTGCAACTGTGTAAGGGCAGTGCTAATGTCTGGAAATCGCAGATATAATCAATGACGCAAAGACGACTATTTCGAGTTCCATTCACCCAATACATAGGAGGGAATGTTAAGGTCACCACTCTAAGATAGGAGATCATCAGTCACATACAGATGCACCCATATCCAATGCGCAAATAGCATTCATTTGGACACTTATCAGGACACTTGTCAGGTGGACACTCATTGCAGCCCACCATACCCTGTAACACGTAAGCAACGACCGCCGCAATAACGAGTACGACACGCATTTATGAGACTGGAAACAACTGAAACCACGTATAGGTTTGTTACATCCTCTTGGTCAAGCCATTCACCCACGGTGAGAAGCCCAACATTTGCATCTGCGCTTGATGATGAGTTTGTCATCAGAAAATGTTTTCAGCTTGCGAAATTTGTTTTCTGCTCTACTATTATCCGTCAGCTCGCGTACTTCACGTAAAACGCTAACAATGAACAAGATTCCGCACACACTTGTGCGGCATGACCTTGTCACAAACCGTACACGGATAGATCAACTGTAAGGAAATAAAGAAAGAAAGACAGACATGAATCCCGTCATAGAATCACCGTTGGAGGCGGCTGCTCAGATCGTCGTAGTGGTACTTCCACGCATAGTAGGTTAGATATCCGAAAATGCAAGCGCGTATGTATGTTGCATGCCTCATGTAGGGTATGGCACGTACCCACGCACACTCGAAATGACTCTGGTAATACTCCTTTTCGACAGCAGTTAAATATGATGACAAGCTGTCGAAAGTATATTGTTACATTTGATTGGCGGAACTGCATCCGAGATCCGCACGGGAAGAGTCGGAAAAGATTGCTGCCATCAATATTGACAATAAAAGCATTGTAAGGGTTGCTTGCACGCGCCATACAATTGTGTGTTGTATGGATGTGTCGTCGACGAGAGTGCTACTCCCTAAGAACGATAACCTCCTTGATACTCCAGCCCCAAAACGTGGATGATCAAACATACACATTGATTACACATTGATTTATGGGGAGTTTGATAGTCTAACTGGAGGGACGGTCTGCACTCTAACGCCCTTAATGCCGATGACTGTGCTTGTGCGGAGAGGTGTAGATCGAATCAGTGATTTGAGCAATCCCATTGAGCTCATACAAACACACAAGTTCTCTACCTAATCCGTACCAGGAAGAAATGACGACAATGAGTTACCGGCTAAGTTATCAATCGGAAGAACAATAAACAGTTTTGCGAGTTATCAGTTCTCGCTCTGAGGGACGAAGTACTCGTATAACGATGTATGGAAAATAACCTCTGAGTTGCCGCTCTCTTACTACCCAGAACTAGCAAGAGGACCTCGGACGTCTATCCACCAGCACGTGGGAAGGACAACTGGGATCGATTGGAGCGGTTACTGAGGTAGCTTTCACTGACGAGGATGAGGTGAAGAGAGAAATTAGTCGACAGTGTGGGAGAGTATGTACATGGTCAGCAAAACATGTTGGCGACAATATGAATATTCTGAGAAAATTTGGGGAAGTTCTCATTGGTTTCTGTACACTTGTACCCGAATTTGTACGTAGACTTGTACAATTAATGAGGAAACTGCTGAGGTCACCTGAGGGAAACAAACATATATTCCAACGCTGGTGGTTGAGGATATAGAAATGATTATTAAGAAAAGAATTGGTGCAGAGGCAGAGCACGAATAACGTTCAATCTCACGGGTGTTGTGACGTATCACCTCAGAGTCAGTGTACTTGTGAGGGCAGTAGAGGTAGTCAACTACACAAGAGAGCACATAGCCTCGTATTGTGGGCAGATTTATGATACCATCCGCGGTCTCGGTGAAAGTTCCTGGACCTGTACAGAGGGAGTTACCATTTCCGTGGAGGTTTCAGTTGAGGTTCGTGATGCGATAACGTGCCAGGTGAAAACGAATTCTATGAAGACTGCAGTTCTAAGACGGCCAACCTTGAACTATCGCTTTGATTGTTGGAGACTGACATGCGATTTCCTTGTCGAGACGAAACTCCTTGCCATCCGAGCTGAATAGGCGCGAGTTGGGGAAGGATGAAATATTGATCAGCTGGAATGTTGGGACACTCCTCGAGAGAGTATTTTCAGCAAGATTTGCTTCAGACCTTCGGATGAATCACAGATTATCGAAATTATGATTCGGCGTTGGGAACACAAATATCCTCTGATTATACACAAGTATAATATCGCAGGACGTTCCAACTAAAACCTTCCTAGTTCTGATTCCCGAAACACCTCCGCAGTTTCACGAATTCTAAACCATGACGGCCATTGCCCACGGCGATGATCATAGTCAAAAGAAATGAAGTACTCTACGAGGAATTTACTCTACATTTGCAAGCTGCTCTCCAATTTCGTCGATGTATCATACCACCCGCCGTTCAAATCTTTACACCTTTTCAGCACCACTTGGAACTCGAGTTTACCCTGGCGAACGAGTTGGTACGCCTTTATTCCTTCTTAGAAACTTGACGCTGTGCTGTTTAACAAACCTCTCCTGGTGGTTTGCGGTAAACTGCGCTGTGCATGCGTGCAGAAATCCTGTGTCCGCTGTCCCAGCTGGACGCTGAGCGACTTTGCAGGTTGTCACATACGAGCGTCCGAGGCAGAGTCTAAAGTACACTCCTTTCGTGGTTATTCCTCATGAACGCCTAGCCTCAGGCATCTGTGGAGAACCGAAAGATACTCAAGTCCCGATTTTGCCCATGAGCTGTACATTTTGCCTTCATTGACCTGTAATGGGCGCAGTGACGATTCCCCATTCCGAACAAACTCAGAACTTACACGCTTGCTCGATTGAAATGATGGTCAGACGAATTGATGTATGAGAGTTCGACATCGACAGCATGTTGGTGACACCGGGAATTCACAGTCATTATTTGCATCATCAAGAACTTCTTGACAAGAAGCGAGGTCCCGAACTACGGATTTTGTGCAAGTTGAATTGTGCTAGAGTCCTTAAGCTATATTGTGTGATCTGTCTACTATGCTTTTTCATGATGAATACTTCGGGGTTTCATTCAACATAGGAAGAGGTCGAATTCTGGCGTGATTGTACTGAGGTTTTTTCAGTTGCTTTTCCTCTCTTAACAAACAATATAAACCCAATGCATTTCGGCGTCACAGTCGTTGTAATTTGGAGTGCAGTGTTATTATTTCTTATACTAGCCACAATTGCTTTTGTGGTGTATCGGAAGGTACGTACTAACCGGCTCTTCGCAGATGAGAGCGAACTGAGTGAAAAGGCCGTCGCGATGGGTCTGCGTCGGTTGACCTTCCACAGTCCTGATGAACGAGAGCGACTATTCGTTCAGTCTGGGCATAGACGATGCTGGATAGGCTCTTTCCTACTCGTAGGGTGGTGTGCGGTTCTTATCTGTTCTGGGGTTAACATGGTGTTCTTCGCGATCATCTCGTATTTCCCTGATGTTCTTACTAGCTGGGGTACTGACTGGAATGGTGTCATGGGTCCCTGGCTTTACGTATTCGTTCTCTTCCATGTACTGGCTGCGATAATGATTACGTTCTTCCACGTAATGCGGGTCAATTTTATGTTGCCTGAGGTCAGCATGAGGGAAGCCACTCACGTCCTTATTGAGGAGGAAGTAGACGCCATTGACGAGAGCGATATGGTTGATCCTGGAATGACTGATGATGAAGCTGTTCCTGGTGTCTTGAGGCAGCTCGTCGATGGTTGGAATGACATTAAGAACAAGTATAAGCAAGCTTCGTGCACTACACTGGTACCTGTTATGGTCGATAAGGAGACCAAGCATCGTGGTTTCGAGTACACCTGTGTACGCTACCTGTACGATGAGGAGGACGATCGGTTCCGTCCAGTAGGCGCTGCTGAGAAGACCGCTGATGAAGCTCACGCTTTGCTCAAGGCTGGTGGGTTGACATTCGAAGAGGCCAATGATATGGAGAAGGTTACCGGTCCGAATGCTATCAGGGTTAGGGTACCGGGAATACTCGAGAGCATCTTGGTGGAGTTCTGTGATGTCATATATGTCTTCCAATCCATCGGTGCTTGGTCTTATGTCGCTTTCTCTACTTGGAACATCGGCATCATCTGGTTGGCTATGATGCTTGGTGCTGGTCTCATCCGAGCGTTGTTCATCGTTCGAGTCAGTCAGAAGAAGATCGCTAACATGGCTAAGCTTGAGACTCGTGTGCACGTCCTAAGGGACGGGGAGTGGGTCGAAGTAGGATCCCAGGATGTAGTCCTGGGTGATCTGGTTCGTGTGGAAGAGCAAGATCCCCTACCATGCGATGGTATCGTTGTAAGCGGTACTGTCATTGTCAATGAGTCGATGTTGACGGGTGAACCAATGCCTATCCAGAAGTTCCCTCTTGAGGATCTTCCTGGTGCTTCGGTTGGTCAGAAGAACTGTGCATATGCTGGTAAGTTATTGTGTGTTGGTTTTTCGATAGTTGGTCTATTCACTCGTTTTGGGTTGTAGGTACGATCTGTATGCAGTCTACTGGTTCCTTTGACGGCAAGGCTGTGATGTTGTGTACTGCCGTGGGTGCTCTCACGAGCAAGGGTCAACTGGTCCGAATGGTCCTGTTCCCCCAGTCTGTGAGGTAGGTTCTGTCATTCCTTACGTATCCTGGTTGAAGTGTCCATTTCTGTCAGGTTCAAGTATAACGATCAACTGCCAATAATTTATACTATTATGTTCTGTTATGCTATGTTGATAACTGTGCTATATGCCACCCTCACCGATCTGGGATCATGGATTGTTACGGTATTACAGATACTCAACACGATTGCACAGTCTATGAATCCCATGCTTCCCGTGTCGATGGTCATGGGACAATCAGTGTCATCCAAGAGGCTCGAGAGGAACGAGAAGATCGCCTGTTTGCAACCTGGGAGAATTCCCGTCGCTGGTAAAATATCCACCATGGTGTTCGACAAGACGGGAACGATTACGAAGGATGGGATGGACTTCGCGGCGGTGATCCCTGTGGACCTGGCATCCGGTGCTTTCCTCGATCGCGTGGTCTTCGACAATGATCTGCCTGTTGGTGACGATACGAACCATCATGTTGTGGCTGAAAAGGTTCCCTTGGTGTTGCAATATGGTTTGGCCTCGTGTCACACTGTCACATCGCTCCGTGATGGTAGTCTAGTGGGTAATCATGTGGATGTTGCTATGTTAACTACTACTGGTTGGTCATTGCCTGATCCTGATTCGGGAAGCAGTGTTATTAGGTCTCCAGCTGGCGTTGCCTCTCATAAGCTGGAGGTTGTGAAAGCTCTTGACTTCGACCACAAACGTATGACCTCAGGCGCGGTTGTCCGTGATTTGGACACCAAGGAAGTTATGGTCATCGTGAAGGGTTCTTATGAGCGAATTCATGCTCTTTCTGTTAAAGATTCTATCCCTGCTGACTTCGTTACAGTCTCTGAGGGATGTGCTGCTGACAACTTCTACACTCTAGCCATGGCCATCAAGACTATGCCGAGTTCGATCTCTGATGAGGAAGTCGTTTCGACAAGTCGCGATGAGCTCGAGGACGGTCTGAGAATGTGTGGTCTGCTGCTATTCCGTAACGAGATGAAGCATGATTCGCCCGCTGCTATTCAAGCTCTCAAGGATGGTAACGTACGTAGTGTCGTGTGTACTGGTGATAACGTATTAACGGGTGTTGCTATTGCTAAGCAATGCCATATTCTTGATGGTGATGCTAAAGAAGGGAGGATACTTATCGGAGATCTGAACAAAGAGATTAATGAGATAGTGTGGTCGGACTCGGACACTGGTGAACGAGGATGCATACCTGTTCCTGGTGTTGATCAACTAGCTGTCACACAAGGTGCATGGAGATACCTACATTCTCACAGAGAGAAGTTGGAATTCATATGGGAAGACATTTTCGTGTTTGCCCGTATGAAGCCTGAGGATAAGGTTAACGTAACGAAGTACCTTCAGTCTCGCAAGCTTGTTGTTGGTATGTGTGGTGATGGTGGTAACGACTGTGGGGCTCTTCGTGCTGCTCATGCTGGTATGGCTTTATCAGATGCCGAGGCTTCTATGGTATCGCCATTCAGCTCTGGTCGTGATGGACGCTCCCTCTTCACGGTTGTTGATATGATTCGTGAAGGTCGCGCTTGCCTTACTACTCAGTTGGCCACTTACTCCTTCTTTATTGTCTATGGATATGTGCTAACCTGCATTCGTCTATCCGGTACCATCATCGGTAACATTAATGTAGGCGAATGGGTGTGGTTGACCATGGATATAATGATTGGTGTAATTATGGTATGGACGATGACTTTATCTGGTCCGACTAAGAAGTTGGCCAAGTTCCGCCCTACAGCTTCCTTATTGGGATGGAGAACCATCCTTGCTTGCGCTGTGCCAATTGTCTCCTATTATACCTTCCAGATCATCACATATGCTGTTCTATGGTCTCCCTCCAACTCGAGCTGGTATCAATATGTGAACACACTAGACATTGATATCCCTCCTAAAGACTGGATGAAGAAGGGTGATAACTACGACGCTCCTCCTCAAGTGTTCATGTTGTTTACTGTGCTCGTCACACAAGCTTATGTTGCTACGTATGGTGGTCACTTCAGAAAGAACATAGTCTTTAACTGGGCAATCAATATCCTGTATGGTTGTTTCCTCGTTATGATATTCTGCCTGCTATGGGAAGAGCCCAGCGATTTCCCCTGTGTCTATCGTGTCAACTGTGACACAGGCTCTTCGCTCGAGACCAAAGATATTCCCCTTATCTCGCAGTATTCTGTTGGCGATATTGGTGGTTGTTTCTTGGGTCCCCAAGTTCGCACTTACCAGTTGTCGACTCCCGCAATGGACAGCTGGATTCCCGATCCAGCATATGATTGCAGACCGAATGGTCCGGGTTCCGACATTGCTATTGAGGAGTATCCTTGGTCATCACCTGAGATCTCAACACTTGGTTATGATGGGCCTAACAACGCCTATCCTAGAAGCTATCGCCTTGCGATGACTTGGATACTGGTCGGATATATAGTACTTCAGCATTTATTCGTCCAGTTCGGTTTGCTGGGTCCTGTATCGGCATACCTGAGGAAGCTCCAAATGCGTCGAAGTGATAGAGAGGCGGTTGTCGATGAGAAGGAGACGAGTGATTAGGTTCTCCCTCACCGAGAACATGTTCCTTCTTATTCTGAAGCCAAACTTTCTCCTATTTTTTGCTCATATGAATTGAGCCTTTTTCGTGCATCCCTTATGTGGGATTCGCACGCTCTTTACGACACGATTGATCGAGAGACTTAACGGAATAACTCTCTCGGTTTCTAAGTGTCGTCTCATCTCTGTTTACTCGACATTCTTAGCAAGTCTTATTGCGTTTAGAAAAAACCCTTTCAAGAGGAAGTATCTCTACTTCTATCTTGGTCGGGTATTGCTCTGCGACTAGCAGAATGGAGGTCAGTAACATAGCTTATGATCAACACGTGGGTGGTTGTTGAGTCTAGTTAAATGCGATTGGGCTATGGGTAGTAAAGTGTGGCAATATATGTTCGCTTTTCGCAGCTGAGGTCATGAGTTTACGCACTAGTCGTAGTAAGAGTTTATGTACGATTGGGTTAGGAGTGTACATCAACCGATAAGAATTCCGCGAAATTTCCCCCAGGATTTTCGTATTGTCACCAACACATGTGGTTGACCTTTTACCACACTGGAGTAGAATATCATGGAATACGCGTGTAGTTCTGAGTAGTGTTGGTGTTCGAGAAACACTTCATCGACTCTCGATTCGAGAGCCTCGAGTTGTTCTAACATATTTTGAAGACGCGAGATGATTCTCAGGCGATGTTGGTCAACTGGGTGCGTCAGAGAAGTGGGAAAGATGCGCGTCCAAAAAAATGGCGCGCGCCGAATTGGTGACCAGCGTGAAATTAGTAGTGCGCGTAGGCGGGCTAATGATTTCCAAGGTGATTTTCATGGTTTCCAATGCACCCAAAGCTGTGGGTATCATCCCGTCTCTCATTGCAATGTGTAAAATGATCACATATCGGAGTAGGTCCGAGTGCCTCGGTCAGAAGGAGATAAATGAGGTTATATGGTTGTCGCATTCTGCGTATGTCTCCAGTAGAACCTGTCAATCAGATCTCGAGTTTGGCTACTATCGTTGAGCGTGTGACTTGAAGCGTAGTAGGCTCTTTGTCCCCACTCGGTAGTTGACTCCTTTTCAAGTGTTGATCATTGGTCCTCCGGATCTGAACCGCCTTCCAGGATGTCATAATCGTCGAGCGTGTGACTTGAAGCGTAGTAGGCTCTTTGTCCGCATTCATTAGTTGGTTCATTTTTGACTGTTGCTCATTGGTCCTTCGGGTGCGAACCGCCTTTCAGTATATCATAATTAAGCTATTGTCCTCGCTTTCCATTAACTTGGGGCTACCTAAGATAATGAGCTACCATAAGACCCTTGATGGTTGATCGTGGCCGAGTATACTATCGAAAAATGCATCTGGATACTGATGTAATTGCCGCTCAAATCGGTACTGCTGAAAGTCTCAAGGTCGAGCGAGAGCTCTCGGCGTTGTTGGACAGGCACTTACGAGAAATTTCGTGTATGAATGTCAAGTACTATCCGGAATGCGCGAAATTAGATTCAAATTTTTGAGGTCGCGCGGATGTCAACAGTGTGCGGAAAAAACTCACTCGTGTGGTCATGCTGTGTTGAAGCTCAGTGTTAATTGTATCCTAGTATTCGTTCAACCTTCGGCTGTCGAGTGCGTTGGACTCCTATCATGTGTGCATTAGCCGATTATCTCTAAGGTGACCGCAATGCGCGATTCTACCTCCATTGGCCAATACGCGAATGTACATATACGCTCTTTGCAGCATATGTGCTTTTTCAACGGCACCGACTTTCGTGTGGATGTATGGGTTGAAAGATTCTAGGTGCCGGGGTGCAGTATGTACAGAGCCTTTGTGATTCAGTCACAAGTGATATGGTAGTATAAAACTTTTACTTGGGTGTGGGATTCGCGACGGGTTATTATACTGTATAATAACCGTATTACGTATATGTATGATATACGGAGATAGTTTGAAAATTGCTCTGTGTATCGCTTGCTATTCTATCATTGTCAGATCACACCCGCCCATGCAGTATTTATCTTGAATACTGTGAGTACTTTCCGAGAGGCGAAATTTCAGGAGAGGCGTGTATAAACGGGACAAGAACGAGCTCAGTTCATGCAGTACATGGAGTTGGATCGGAAGTCAGAGGTGGGGGAAATAATTTCAGGAACAGGGACTGTCCCCGGGCCCCGGGGGCAAGCCTCGTGAATGTTTATACGAAACTGCTGCAGTTTGCTCAAGGAACGATGTGGACGATACCACGACAGTGATTCCATGGTGGTTTGCACGCAGTAGTAGTCTTTCCTCACCAGTACTGCTAAAATAATACTGTTATCGTCGGCAGTCTTCGCGCTGCTGGCGGCTTATACCGGTGTAGATGAGAACCCTTGCTGTTAGTAGAGAGCGCGTATTAGATGCTCCAAGTACCCGATCGTCTTGTGTGCCACACGACGTGGGCGGAGACGATTTTCGGTCGATCAACTCGTTTTCCCACGAAGTTCATCGACATGCGAGTGTGGAAAGATACGCTCCACCTCAGCGACATGTGTGCGTGAGGAAATTCCGAGGCTGGGAAGTACATCCACTGGGACTGTGTCCATGCCATTCACGTAGTCTTTCGAGTCCCATGCAGCATTACAGAAAGGCACGCCAAAAAATCGCGCCCGCCAGGGGCGAGTTGCTCTGAGCAATAATCTTCTGGAAACCAGAGTTTGGATGCGCACGTGCGCACGTAACGCGGGGCTCATCGATACGAACCGTGTCGCATTTCACGAGCTTGGCTCGGTCGAGAAGACATAGCCCAGTACTCTGGTGGTGAACTCATACCCTAGGGCGCAGAGCAGCTCTCCGCCCTAAGCCGTTAGTTGAGCGACACTTGCTGTCATGATATTCAGACAAGAAACGCCGAGGCAGCCTTCATTATGAGCAACTACATCAGAGCACTGCCAAGCTGGATGGTAGCAGTATCTCTGCTCTCTCACTATAGTGACGACATCATTTTCGATATAACGAGAGTCTCTCGTCGAGAGATTCGACATCGGCAAACTGCTGGCCTATATCGAGGACTGTCTGATGGCTACAAGCATGATAACCTACTCAAACAAAATGGCTGGAACGCTAGCAGCAGCAGTGTACCACCGACACATCGGCCAAAAGTTGAGGGAAGAGTTCAGAAAGGGAATCCAAGTGAAGTACATTATCATCAAGCTCGCTAATTATGATGAAAACCTCAGCATCAAGGCAGCCAGACACATGACGATGTTCCGCGACCGCCGCAAGTTGTGGCCCGCAACCGAGCTTGGGATGGCATTGCCATCATGGCAAGAACAACAACGTAAAGAAAGGATGTGTTCATACTATCGGGATAAATCTGTCATCAACAGGAAACGAGTCTGGCGTGCACTCTTGATTGCCCCAACTGCTCTCTAAGTTCTCATTCTGGTGCTTGATAATGCTTTTCGTTGTAAACTCCATGGACTAAAGGCACAAGTGGCAGCGTTGGCGCTCACTTAGCGAGAAAGCTGGTGGGGAGAACATTACATTACCAGCCCTTTTAGATGCTGCTGGATATCCTCGTCTTATTTTCTTTAGGTTCAGCGGTCCGAGTTACTTGGACGATCTGCATCTGGTGCTTATTACCTGCAGCTGGTTACCTACTAGTTGCTAAACCCCGCTTTCTTGCTATCGCGAGTGTAGGTCACGCAATCGCTTCGACATCGAATTGACCCCTGCCTTGGAATCCAATTGGAGTCCAATCATAGCCAGACATAGCAACACCTTAGAGAAGACTGGAAAGTACGCGGCTGTAGGGATGTTTGGATGTTAAAGAACGCTCGGCGGGCATCTCATAAGTGGATAGAAAGCAGGTTAGTTTATCCTGTTTTTCGAGCGACATCCCAAAGAGGGTGGTCTTTCGGCGCCCTCATGTTCATCATGAACACGAACAGTTCATGGAGGCTGGTGAAACCTCAGCTCCAGATATGGTGTGGTCCACAGTGAGACCGACACAAAGGGCGTGTCCTTTGAGATGAAGGGAACGCGTCCAGAGCCACGAACAACTCGAGTGACATCATGGTCTCATAATTCCGTTGTAGATTGTTTCTGATAGTTGTATTCGTGTCTATTTTGTGTGCGTGAGTCGGGCGACGGAATCGGCTTAGTTTAAAATGCCAGCAGAAAATGCGAATGCTGCAGCACCTCGGGTGGTTTACGTCAAAGAACCCCCGGACTCGACTTGCTGTTGCGGCTGCACCTTCACCTTCGCGCTTCAAGTGTTCGCAGCAATGGACTTGGTATTCGGCCTGATCGGTCTCGTCACTACAGCACTTCAAGGCATTCAGGTAGGTGCTAGTTGTCTGTGTGGAGATCAGCTCTTCCATGATAGGCTTCTCAAGTATCCAGTTATGCCGACTATTACGGCGGACCGATACATGCGGTTCTGATGATGGACTCCACGAATGATGCGGCGTATACTATACAGGTGAGATCCTCATACCTTCGTTATCGTTTCGTGCTATATTGCACTTTCAGGCAGCCAACTCGGGTCTGACAGCATCGACGGTTATTATGGCCGGTCTAGGACTGCTTGGCGTGTATCAACAGAAGTGCGTGGGGCATCGATTCGCGTCCATCACAGATGATTGTCGATATGTAGCCGATCGTCATTGTTATTGTTGTTGTGATAAAATTTACTCCGAAGGCATTCCGTTATTCTTTTCGTACATACACCATTAGAATGAATCCTAGGCTTCTTCGGGAGTTCTGATATGGTGAAACGTATTTTATTGTGGTCTCTGCTTCAGTCCTCTGTATGTGAGGATATACGCCTACTCATGTGTAGTGCGGGTGCTTGTCCTCGGCTTGCTCACACTTACCTCGCTGCTGTGGATGAATACAATCCTCAGCACTCAGGTTGATGTACTGGTCAGTTTCATTGAACAGCTACCACTGGTAAGGGTCAGATCCATTTTCATCTGACATTCTTTTCTCGATAGTTCGAATACTTCAAGGAAGCGGATATTCCATTCAGCATCAACGGCAGCACTATCGCTTCTCGTACGTTCTACTGCTCCCCGAATGAATTCTTCCCATTGATTGCTACTTAGTTTTTGGCTACATCTGTGGCTTCTTACTCGTGTTGTCTCTGGTATGTGAGCTTTGCTTCCGATGCTTTGTGGCGTGGATAGGCCTGAGGTGTGCCGCTTGTATTGAGGTGAGCCTCTTAATCCGGGCCCAATGTATGCCAGTCGATCCAAATGTCTCAGGCACCAGCTCCTGTCGAGGCTCCTGCCCAACCACGCGACCAGGGCGGAGACAATGTGACGCTGACAATACCAACAACAGGACAGCCTGGGGAACCGATACGTCTGGTGGGTATTCATGAGCAGCTGTGCGGGAACTCATTCCTTCACACCTCAGGTTGTCGATGGCCAATCTATAACACTAGCAGCGCCAACTGCCGATTCGTCACCTAGCGACAATGGGGGGCTTCGTCGGGTAGGGGATGATTACATGAGCTTGTTTCTCGCTATTGATCCTCCTCAGCGATAATGGTCGAAAGTAGATGCTTCAACAGAGAGATTTACTCGAAACCTTATACTTTTGGCCTCTCAAGGTTGCGTTGGTACAGTGCACCATGTGATGATGGATGCTCACGAATAGATTTCATAACATCGGAGTGGACGGTCTGTTCCAGAAGAACTTGACCATTTCCAGTGGAGGACGCCTTTTCCTAGGGCTTCCTTCTCCCAACTTGAGACAAGTCGGTCTTCCTCAAATCGTTTAGCTTGTGTAAAAATTGTGTTACGGTCACTTCGCGCGAGTGGAAGAGGTTGAGGCCGATGAGACAGAGAGAGGCCAGATAAGCAACAATTAACTTCACCATGGCAAATTTGACTGATTATCAAGCTCTGTGAGCTCATTCTTCTCCGCCCATACGATCGCATCGTCACATAACACAGGTATCCCGTTCGATACCGCTAAGACAGGATATCTCTTCAACTTATATTTTGCCCTTGATTCACAGTTGGTAGATATTACATATATGGAGAGTAGAGAAACCGGAAACTTTTGCTAAAAGAGTCAGGAAGAACTCAACTTTCTTTCCATATCTTTTTTCCTACCAACCAACTTTATTCAAGAATGAAACATTCAGAATGATTGTTTCGGATTGAGATCCTGATGACGAAATTACCACCTTTTGGCTGAGAAAAAAACCTATTTTACGATTTAACTTCTACTCATCATCAACAGTGACTCATCTTCTATAGCATTAACAACTAGGAATTCAACACTCTTGAGGAAATCCAAGCCACATAGGCTGATAGCGCTAACCAAGTATGGATGGTCGTAGGGAACAACGAGAAAACCGTAGACAGTTTGATACCGACATAACTCGAAGAACATCTACTTGCCCTTACTGACGTTAAACTTGAAGAAGCAGATATCGCCGTCGAGAACTTCATAGTTCTTCCCATTCTGATGCAACTTACCCGCTGCTTTCACCTGAACAGAGGGGGGTATCCTTCTATTGAGGATGAGTTCATTGAGGTGCGGTAAAGCGAGACTTACGGCATTCTCATCGCCGAGTTCCCGAATGTCTTCATACCGGTAGGTCTCAGCACAAATGAATCCACGCTCCATATCTGAGAATAATATGAAGCCCTTGTGGGCAACCGCATTAGTTACCAGTGTGAATGACTCCGGCGGCTTGAGGAGCCTTAGTGCCCTTCTGGATAGTCCAACACCGGACTTCATCGGGGCCACAGGTGAAGAAGTGAACAAGATCCAAATAGTCGTACCTGAAAAGTACACGATGGAAAAGCAGTGTGGGAAGATATGTACATGGCCATCTACACGTCTTAATAGCAATATGGAAATTGTGAGGGAAATTTTGGGCAGTTCTCATCGGCTTCTGTACACTTCTACTATAATTCGTATATGAACTTCTATATTTAGTGAGGAAGCTCGTGAGGTACGCTGAGGAAAGCGGATATTCATTCCAACACTGCGACGAACGAGCACTGTGGGATATGTCATACCCAGTCTTAATGATCTTATCGATCATAGATTTCTTGGCACCAGTTTTCTTAAGGTAGGCTTTCTTATCCTCCTCCGAGTCACCTACGACCAGGGATCATGTCGGAGGCTCTTCACACACACCTTACCACATTCTTGATACTCCATCTCAAAGGCAGCAGAATATGGAATAATAGGGCCACCACCATTGGCGTCCACCCACTCCTTGATCTTGGGTAACCACTTGTTCTTCTGACGCACGAAGTCCCTCTCGCTCATATTGACGAGATAAACAGTTGGCTTGGTGGTCAAGAACTGATACCTGAGTCATCGGGGAGTCTACGAGAACGGAGAAGGTAAATTCATCACTACTTGTTGACAATTTCCACTTCCTTGGAAGTCCAGTCGGGACAGAGTCTCAGAGGCTTGCCACTTTCTAATATCTGCTGGCACTTCACGAGAGCATCATATCTAGGGGGAATAAATCATCAAAATGACAGCAGCAATGAGGATACATTACTCCTCCTTGAGCTCCTTCATTTTCTTATTCTGTTCAGCTTTCTTAGCGTACTCGGCCGCACGACTCGTGGCGTGGGCCAGATCCTTGAAGATGAGCTCTGACTGAATAATCTGCAGATCCCGAACGGGGTCAACCTAAGGAGAAATAAAACTGTTCACCCATCGTGAAATTAACCAACTCGCTTACCTCTCCTTCCGTATGAACGATATCATCGTCAGTGAAAGCTCTGCATACATGATAAATGCCATCAACGGACTGGATGTTCGACAAGAAGGCATTTCCGAGACCCTGTCAAGTTTCAGATAAAACGACAAATGGTCTAGGTGAGCGGCCGTACCTCCCCCTCGTGGGCATTGGGCACGAGGCCAGCGATATCCCAAATTCGCAAGACGGCCGCAATGGTGCTTTTGGGCTTGAAAGTAGCCGATAACCAATCCATCCTGAGGGTGCATATAGAGCGGAGGGAACTCTTTATTATCGTCATTACTACCTATCATCAGGGACATTGACAACAGCCTCATGAGGGTCGATGGTGCAGAAGGGGAAGTTTTCAGCTGGGATCGAACACTGGGAACAGACACTTAGAGAAGAAAGCTGATAAAGTCACTATTGGTATTACCTTAGTGAGGACGTTGAAAGTCGTAGATTTGCCAACATTCGGCAGTCCGACGAGACCCATACGAAGGGTGTTCCCAGGTCGACCAAATTTGACCTTTTTCACTTCTTCTACCTTCTTCTTGGGAGCCATGGTTAACGCGGATGAGAGCTGATGGGATCAAACTGATGCTCTGGAGCATTCGACGAACCCGAGAGATATGCACGGGAAAGCATTGTAGCTCGGAGAATGAGCAAAACTCCAAGAAAATGACCGACGAAAACGAATGGAAATTTGACTGTTATTTTCCCCCAGTTAAATAATCGTTTGTGTTGCTGGCGGGGTCGGGTGCCTTCGCCCTCAATAGAAACGGGTGAAGGGGCCGTACTACGTGATAGATCAACTACTGCGACTTCGATTACCAAGGACAGCAATCACAACGCAACTATCACCGTCGCGCGCCACGAAATTATTCCCAGGAAATTTTTGGGGTCTTTTTCTGAGAAAAATCTTCATCTTGTAAAACACACGGGAAGCGCTATCAGGAATGGGTAGTGTTGAGCGGCCCACTCACAGAGGTTAGTTCGGAGGAAAATGCCCAGTATTCGGCTGAATTCGGTACGTGGCCACACAGAGCAATTGTTACTACATTGACAGAGCGTGCCATATGGAACTCAACAAAACGGATGCTTTAGATTGATATGAGTTGAATAATCATCTATATCGGTACCGGCTATGTGCACCACTGGAGAGCTCTGCACGACGTATGTGTGCGATTACTCAGACGCAATAGAAACGTGCAAAAAATATTTCATGGAGTAGTGACTTGCTTGTCGCTGTGGAGTTGCGGTGATTGCTTTGCTGGCCACGTGCTCCACCAATCACTTGACGAGAATGAGGTTGAGGTGTGGCATGTATTAATGTGCACTCCTATGACCGCGATACGATCGCTGCGCGAGTTATCCTTCCTTCCTCTTCTGAGATCTGTACCGAGTGGTCTGTTGTGGTGGAAATTTGCGCATCTCGAAATTTCCCCCTACGAACTTGAGCCATCATCGGTTCATTTTCTCCTTCACGTGACCGAGACATTTCAGGGTGTATCTTATTCTATATCGGACCAAACCTCTCCATACCGCATCGGATTTGTGAATCACGCTCTGGCCTTGACACGGTGACAAGTCGGAGAGGCTCAGTGGACGGGAGCCATTCAGCACTTGGCGGTGGAGCTCGATGAATGGATGCAGAAGCAGGGAGTTTGCGACGATGATGTTCGAATGAATTAAGATTGGATAAATCACTGGGATGTGTTGGGAAGTTTGGCTCCACCTGGTTTCAGCGCGAAGGTCTCCTCTTGCCAATCCCTGACACCACACCTCATTGCTCTATGTGCCACGTACCTACTGATGTTATTCTTTACAGTTCATTTCTTTTACTGTTATTTGAGTTTGTGGAAGTCAACCATTGGGGAAGTCACAACGTGGTACGCGCAATAGCCAAGTTAACATGCCCAACTCTCCTTCAGATGGGTCTGTACAATGCTTGAGCTACATACTCATTTTCTACACTGTTTGGACTGCGTGGAGCCGTTAGTTGTTTAGGGCTGGGTCTCCTCAGAATGGTGCTGTCTAGTGGTGTATTTGGCACGGTTTGGGTAATTGTGAAGGAAGTGCTGATATGAACATACGATCTCGGTGGGACTCGAACCCACAGTCTTTGGTTCCGAAGACCAACGCCTTATCCATTAGGCCACGAGACCTTACATTACTGAGTTCTAGTCGCATACTCTCCTTGCTCTTCATCAGCGCTGTTACTTGCGAAATGGTCCCCCCCTGAACTGCTTGCGACAGTAGTCATCATCGATGGTCTATCATCTCCCGCCAACGTCGTCTCCCCCCATGTTTGTGCTGTTGGACTCAAGCAGCACCATCGCGTCAACGGCTGCATCGGGATCAAGAGTCGATCCCAGTAAAGCACGAGATTCTTGGTTGGATAATAAAACGACAGATCCTTTCCATGGGGTGAGAAGTTTCCAATCGCCGCTATTAATCGCTATTTCGACTGTCAGGGCTACGACCATTACTCCTCCACGGGCGCGGGCGTGGACCCTGCCGACTGCGACTACCACATCAGACCACATCGGCCATGCTCGACTATGCTGAGATCAATCCCGCAGGGTTTTATCGATGGTGAAACCGCGACGGCCGGGGGCAATACTTGCTGGTAATCTCAGCTAGCCTGCTAGCCAGAGGATGCAAGTGTCTCACGATACCGCTTCTGTGGATTTGAGTTTATCTAGTCGGATATGGTTTGTTCATCGACGAAGGGAGTGCGGTTCTGCGACCCGCGTGAACCTTAGCCACCTCTCGTCTGCTAGTTTACCGCCACTCAACTCGAAATCCCACCCAACCCACGAACCGAGACTACGGGTGAGCAGGAGTCCATACCTATTATACGGGTTAAGGCTCTCGCTGGGCTATCCGCTACGCCTCTAGGGTTGTGTACCTGCTGTGCGCAGCCAAACGCGAGATCTGTAGGCTTGAATATTCACGAGGCAGCGGGGAGCGTTCCCGCGAGTTCCGAGCTATCGTGATCGCCTTCAGATTAGTGGCGGACAGTGCCCGACTCCCAGTCCCCGCAGTTAGAGGTTTCAAGATTGGGGAACTCAAGCTGCGAAAACGACAGGATGGTTTCTAATTCACACTTTAATGCTTCTAAAAGAGCAAAGACTCAGGCCAAGGAGGCGCTGACGTTGCATTTTGTCGACAATCTCGACTCAAGATGAAAATCCAAACGCAAGACCCGCACCTGTTGAAGCTGCACTTGTCGACTGCACTTGTCAAACGGATTGTGATCGGATTATATAGTGGTGTAGAAACACATGGTGCGGTTGGTCCTGTGGATTTCACCGCTATCGCTAGAAGCCTCGTTGGTGCAACTTGCGCGTGTCTGTTTCCTGAAGATGCGCAACTCGTCGTGTCCGACTTCACGCGCCGCGTGACACGCGGCACCACTACTATGCTTCGCTTAGACTTGTAGTGATGGAAAGACCAGCGCAAAAGGCTCGCCAGCAGTTCGGGCTCTACGGTTCAGTTCTGAGTGATAATGGTCATATCATAATGATATTATCATTGCTCGCACTTAAGCCGCTGGGTCGCGGCTGCGAGAATCGTGGAGACAGCACCGAGTGGCGATAGTGTGTGGCTCGGTTCCTATACCTGCCCCAAGGGGCGTGGCGAAGGGCGCATGCTGCTGAGACTAATTTACACCGGAATCTAATCACAGAGCCGTCCAACACGCCCGTGGCGCCGGTTCGCTGGGTCCAAAGGCCAGCACCGCTCCAGTGCCGAGTTTCCAGTTGTCTACCCAGTTGTCTTGAGTTTTGACTACTCAGTCGTCATTCAAGAATGCCGGCCACATCCCCACGTTGAATCTACATTACGAGTTGTTCCTCCGAGATCCACGTTGGCTCGGATGCCCGAGGCGAAAGCTCCACGTTGGCTCGGATGCCCGAGGCGAAAGCTCGACCAGGGTATTCGGCTCGTAATTTGGTAGACCGTGCAGACCTATTTGTGTTGTGACGATAGTGGGAGGTTCTTGGAAAAATAGTAAGGGATGTTGGGACCACTGAGGCTAACACTACCACGGTATATGTGGTGGAAAAAGAGTCATAGTATAAGTATATAGCTAATGCAAAGACGTACTGCGCGCGCCACAATAATCTATGCACCGCAATACACGACATGTCATTGACTCTATAACATCCGATTGGTCTAGCAAGCTAGATCTTGGGAGCCAGGCGTCATCCTATTTTTCACGACTCAATTCTTTTCTGCGAGACTTAGGTCAACCAGGATACATTTTGGGGCCTATTCTCTTCAAAGGGGGGGGGGGGG
>NW_003202674.1:96128-99468 GCF_000006405.1 Perkinsus marinus ATCC 50983 | reverse complement strand
TTACTAGATCGGATATGCCGAGCGTCTCGAAGGGAATTGATCTTACTGGGGACCACAGCCCAGAGCCTCAAGTTCAAGGACTGGCATCCTATGCATTTTACAGCGGCACTACAACGCTTGGCTAGAGTGGCTGAGAATTCGGACTTGCCTTTCGTGCGCTGCCTCGTTGGCACGGCACTTGAACAGAAACGACTGTCCTTTTATGAACCAGACCAGTATGGGATGCTCTTATGGTCTCTCGGTAAACTCGGGAGGAATTCGGCCGACAGGAAACTATACTCACAGCTGTTGGCGTTGGCGGGAGACCATATGGGTTCAATGTCGCCGCAAGCTTTGTCATCCGCTCTGTACGCCATTGCTAAGCACCAGGAGAGATTCCATTCGAGAGACGTGAGACAAGTGATGGAGTCCGCCATGAGTCGTCTCGAAAACCTTGACGATTTCAGTCCTCAGTCTGTTGCGAATATTGTGTGGGCATATGGTAAAGCTGAACACAGTATCAACTTGATTGCACTACAGTCTGTTGACAACCACATCGAGAGCAAATCAGCGGAATATGAAGGCCAGCACATTTCCAACATTCTGTGGGCGTTAGCAACACTGGGGTGTCCCGAGGGCAGTCGTATGGTCTTCAACACTGTCTCCAAAAGTTGGCTCTCGGTCCCAACAAAGCGAGCTTCGTTATCGCCTCAGAGTATGGCGAATATTCTTTGGGCGTTTGGGAAGACTCCGTGTGATTGGCAGAATTCAGCTTCCGTTGGGCATGCAGTTGTGGCGCTTGGAACTGATCTACTGTCACGTTTCCCTGAATTCGGGCCTAGGGGCATCGCTAACTGCTTGTGGGGTATCGGCATGTGGTCTAGTCGGGACCATGCAGTTGCCAATCTCTATTCCAAACTGCTCAGTTGTCTAGCGCTAGTGTTGCGGGGACAAATTCCCAAAATGAACGCAACTACTATGGTCTCATTGTGTTGGTGCTATGCTAAAGACGACAACCGACTGCTTCGTGAATTGGCTCGATCGGCGATGAAAAGCGAATGTGAGCTTTCTGCTAAGGACTACCCCACACTGTTCTGGTCAGCAATAGCTGTCTTGTCTCGCGAAGAGGTAGGGCTCTTGTGCACCTGGTTGGAGGGTACTACTCCGCGTAGCGCAGCTCAAGTTTCCAAGTGTCTGTGGGCTCTGGTCGATGCCGGGTACTTCGATGACGACCTTGTTATCAAACTGGTGGCTAGCATTGACTTTGACACTCCTGTCTCTCCGAAACACTATGCATCTATCGTATGGGCTTGGTCTCGGCTATCCCCGCTAGCACCGACTGATTGTATGGAGACCCTCTTTGAGTATCTGGATAGGATTCTACCAGCGTGTGGTATTGAAGATCTTGCTCAGCTGGCAGGGTCATTCGCGGTCATAGGACAGCACGACTTAGCCAACAGGTGCCTTGAAGCCATTCCTGTACAACTGTTGGAGACTCTATCGGAAGCAGGGGCATCGCAGGTTGCCCAAGCACGAGTCAGTTGCGCTGTTGCTGCCGGTGACGCGATCCCGTGCGGAGTCGTCTGGCCGTCACCTACCCCGAGCCACTTCCAACTTCAAGTGTTTGAAGCACTCAAAGGGCTCCATCAGAGTGTCAATGTTCAACAAGAGTTCGCAACTGCAGTGGGTCCGGTAGACGCACTGATATCTCGATCTGATGGGAGACGCATTGTTGTCGAGGCAGACGGGCCGTCTCATTTTCTGAGAGCTGCCCGAGGTGCGGATACCCGCCGTTTGAACGGCCGAGCCGTGTGGAAGGGAAGGCTCGTGAGTCGCTCGTTAAACGCCGAGGTTGTACGCGTGAACATCGCAGACTTCAGCAAGCACTATCTGACTGGTGGGAAAAAAGACGCTCATCGATTCGTCTGTGAATTGGTTGAAAAAGCTTTTATGTGTTCTGCATGATATTAATAAGTTTCTGAGTAGCACGTAGTTCCCGGTCTTGCGAGTGGTATCGGAGGTGGTTTGGTTTCTCCTTATGTCGAGGTCAACTGTGCTCGTATTTATTCCTATTTCATCCTGCTTGCCCCGCTGGAATAGTCCGATCCGTCTCTCTGGAACCAGAGCGCTGTTATATGTCGGCGTTTTTCATTGGCATCGTAGTTTGAGGAAAAGTCGTCAGAATGGGATTTTTCACTTTCATGATTTTTGCACATGGATGTAGAGTGTGGGAAAATATGCACCTGGACAACTACATGTGTTTCAATGGGTAAGTCTGAAGGAATTTTAGGAAATGCTCATAGGTTTCTGTACATTTTTATCTGAACTCTGTATTTGAACTATGAATCTCATATCCGAGCAGTGTTGGAATATATGTTTGGTTTCTTCACTACATCATGTGTTTGTGAGTTTAAAGTTCCACACTGACAGCACAGCCTAGTTAGAATCGCATCGATGCACATTAGCTCCCGAGGCATCAGTTTTAACCTTTAAATTGTTTATTTTCATCATGCGAATGAGTTTTGTCCACAGGGCGAGATAACCTCTACAATGTACTCCCTTTTGTCTCGGCAGGATCCGCTTCCACAACTTCACTACCTCATGAATTTCTACATACGACTTAGGGAGGATGTGCAGAAATATTAACACTTTCATCCTTAAAGTATTCTCAAATTTTCGACGCAGTTGACCATGTGTATATTTTCCTATATTGCTCCTGGTTGCTGTGCGTAGCCTTTGTGTCTGTGCTCTCGACGTGACCTATACAGGTGACCAACCGCGTATGACTTGCGAGTCGCCTCCAGTTCATTTCCCTGCATTTTGTCGCTATGTCAGCAACTCCTACCGTAGCTATCCAACTAGGTCAGAGCGCCGTCCTGTTGTCTGGTGCCATCTTTTTGGGTACCTTTGTTGCCGCGGTCACTATCTACAGTCCTCTGAGGGGCAGGTTCCTGTCACTTTACCAGCCTCGTCAGTGTATAGAGAAGTTACGATGTCCGCTGTCCTCGAGAGTCTATGGTGCTTTCATGGGTTGGATCCCTGGTATTATCAAGATCACTGATGACGAGCTCCTCGAAAACGCTGGCCTCGACGCGATAGCGTTTATCCGACTATTGCGACTTGGTACGAGAGTGGCCCTTGTTGGCTGTTTGAATGCTATCTACTTGATACCAGTGTATAAATACCAGGGTTCCGGACCGGGCAATCAAGATGAGCTCGCTAGGTGGAGCGTGGGTCACCTGGCGACCCGTAGTCCGTCAATGGTGTCCACTCTGATTGCTTCCTACATTACTTTTTCAATAACATTGTTTTTGATATATACTGAGTTCTCGTGGTACACAGCCAAACGGCATGCTTCTAT
>NW_003202674.1:91854-96028 GCF_000006405.1 Perkinsus marinus ATCC 50983 | reverse complement strand
GCTTAGGGTGACTCGAAAGCTATTACTAGACCGTTCGTGTTGCTCCGACTTTTGAAAAGTCGCTTCAAGACACGCAACGAAGAACTATGCGTGAAAAAGATGACAATCTGTATAATATGCGCCCCGGTTCTCAGTGGTCCATAGCGCTGCGGTTGCTGTGAGCAAGCTGACTACTCAAACATTAAGCAACCGGAGAGAGAGTGATCATTGAAAGTTGAATCGGTTCGGGAAAGAGTGGTAGAACTCTCACCACTATCATATCCTAAATATCAGTACCACTGTGGTACTGATATTTAGGATACCGGTGCGGGCGAGTTTGTTGTTCACTATTGTCAGGCTTTCACCCGCTTTAGTGGGAGAAAAAGTCCCTACAACGGATTCACTCGCCCTTCAGCCTTTTCAGGATTCACTGTTTTCAGGCGGGACCGCAAAGATGTGTGTAGCGATCGCTTCGCTCCTTTAGGCAGCCTTGTTGAAACGGCTGAAGCGGCTAGGCGTCGAATGTTCTCTTTTGCAGTTCTATGATAATATTGAGCGAACGCGACCATAGGTGCTGTACTGGGCTATACCCTTACCGATTGCCCGCTCATTGTTTTGCGTGATGCATCTTGGATGCTCGATCGTCGAGCCCTTCTTCGACATGTCAATATCAATGAGCTGTGTGGTGCGGCTCGTGCTCTCGCATGGGCGACGCCTTTCATAGGGGGACATGTCCACCTCTATGTTGACAATGCGTGTGTGAGGGCGTGGATCGGAAAATTTATGCAAGGTGAAGCCGTTAAGAAGGGCGGTCTGTCAGCTACAATGGTCGGTCGGAGGCTCCAGTCTACATATGACATTGCTGAGACCTACGAAAGCTCCGCTGTTCATCGTGTTGATAGTGCGGCAAATTTAGCTGATCCACTGAGCAGGGTCGATGCTCCATTCGGAGAGCTTCTGACCTACTGTGAGGTAGATGGAGATGAACAGATCCATGTGGATGCCGAATTGCTCAGCAGCCCCACAGCGACCCACGTAGTGGGATGTGTTTTTTTTCCAATGACATATCATGAGCACGAGCAGTAATCAACAAGAGCAATGGTACAGCTGATGAAAACTGACATCTTCAAGTCATAAGGCCAGACAGTGGACCAAGTATAACATCAGGAGTGGTGAGGCCTTAGCAGTCGAAACCAAATCTTCGAATAATATCATCGAGGGCTTTAGATAATGATGCCAAACTGTTGTCATCCACTTCCCAGCCATGCCTCGATGAAGCAGCTCAATTGTCTCTACATTAGTGCCACAAGTGACTGCATGACTGGCAGTCAAGTCTTTTCCACATACACAACACTGTATTACTCTTCGACTCCCTTTAACATATTTCATACTTCTCAAAGAGTCACACCTAAGTCGACAGAGCAAAGGTTGATGTTCCCTGCTCAGGCCAGGATATACCGCCAGCCCAGGAGCACATCCACGCACCAAGTACGCAGCCCGCTCCGGTACGATTTGATGGCGATCTTTGAGTACCACCTTAGTAGTGGATATAATATCAGACAGCGGAATCGGTAGGTCATCATTGATGACAAGAGTCCTACCACCTACTTGATCATCCATGGTTACTTGAGTAGCAAGCGCATCCACAGCGTCATTATGAACCAAGCCACAGTGCGAAGGTATCCATTGGGGAAAAAGACCAACACCCAATTGTCCCTTGAGTTCTTCGGCCTCGGCCACAACAGTAGTTACCGTTGGATCCCTGGTATTGAAGCCACCACCCAGAGCATAGGCCACCGACTGATTATCCACGCGAAAACAGATACCATTACTCACCAGTCTACCAGCCATACTCAGTAACCACCGTATAGCATAAAAGACACCAGGCAACTCAGCATAATAGATCGAACCATAGGGACTGAGCGGCACTGCCTTCTCACATAGAACTTCCCCATCAAGCACACATCTATAGCCACATCCCACTCTACCATCAGCCTTCGATCCATCAGAGAAAACTGCAAGGATCCCATCTCCAAGTTCAGAGAGCATATCTTCAGCACATCTCTTGAACTCCTTTTCATTGCCATCTTTCTTCATAACACCTTGACCGATGTCTAACCGAACCGAGCCAAAAACAGCGCAGTGTCTATATATGGGGTCTCTATATGGTACTACTCTAGTAGTTGAACATTGAGGAAGAGCATCTGGTAGTAGACCTGATAGTTCGACCATCACATCATCGAATCTGTGCAGTGGGGCTCATTTCTTCAGTCTTCGGGAACCCGTCCAATCATCCAAGGTGAACTGCGCTAAATGAGTGAAAGGCAAGGCCTGAGCCCGGAGAGTCCACCCTATAATGGCCAGATCTAGCAGATAGTTGATTGGTTTCAGTCCAGACTCACGCAGAACCAAGTCAGCACTGCTGACTTGGTTGTGCTGACTCAGCAGGAGTTTGTTTCGGCAACCCAGTAATAAGTCTCGCACCAGAAATTTAACTAGCACTCTCACGCTAGCAGCAACTTGAGTGCATAACGTATATCTCATCCTAGACTCCACTACTGCTTGATACGTAGACCTAATCACAGCTGCCGAGCGACCAAAATTCGCCCCCGCGACCGCACGCACGAGATTCAACCTAGCCTTGAGATTACCCACCGGGGCATAAACGTTTGCCCGACAGCTCAGGCCTGAATCTAGGATTATACCCAGATACCTTAGCGTCGGTTTACATTTCAGCTGCTGACCATACAAAGACAACTTCGGTAAGAACTTGGCATTTCCAAGCGTGAAAGCGATGCACTGGGTCTTAAGAGCGTTAATAGTAAGCTTCAAGCCGTCTGCCCAGCTCCGCAGACGATTGTTCCGAAGACTTTGCAGACGATTCAAAGCTGTCTGCATCAGACTCTCTGGTCCGGTTCTTGATTCAGATTTAACCAACAGCAAGATATCATCCGCAAATTGCAGCACTAGACAGTTTTCACCCAGAATATCTTGGAGCTGAGAGAGTCTCTCAGAGAGACCAATACAGCAAATAACCATGGTAAAACCACACTTCCTTGAGGTGTACCACAATTCGGCCGCATAGTCTCGCTCACAGAGTTCCCACAGTGTACACGAAACCTCCTATGTTTCAAGAAGTCATTCAACCATACCAAGAGCCTGCCACGTATACCAACCCCTCTGAGTATCAGCGTCAATTTCTGGACCCAGGCAGTGTCAAAGACCTTGGACATATCAACTGCTACTCCAACAATCGCTTCACATGCAGAGCCTTGATAACATTCATGAACGAAATGAAGGCCTCTCATGAGTAGATCTTCAGTGTTGTGACAAGGCCTGTATGCCGCTCGACTACCAAGGATAGGAGGGTTCGCGTTTTCTGAACGAAAGGTGAGTCTTGCTTGAACTTCAAGCAAGACTCGTCAAGCGGACTCTTCAAGCCTTGAAGAGTCCGCTCAGCAGCTTTGCAGCACACTGATGTCAAGGATATAGGTCTAAAACCGCCTCAACACAATACCCGCCTTCTTTGGAGTGCCTCTAATTTCAGCTCTTTTCCACTCCTTAGGCAACCTACCCACTATGAAAGAGGTGTTGACAATGTGCCACAGCCAACGTAGTTGAGCTTCTCTCCCTTTTTGCAACCACGACACCCCAATTCCATCTTCACCTGGAGTCTTCCCCTTTTCCAATTCACTAACCGCTTGTTGCCATTCACACCACTCAGTCGGTAAATTACACAATTTCCCTCCCCTCAACCACATCCTCTCACGCCTCAGGCACCGGATAGATTCTTTCCTAACTGCAGCATCACTAGACTCAAACCTTACAGTCGATACTCTCTCATAATGACTGGCTAATGTGTCAGCTATATCTTTCTCATTCACCACAGTCTTCTCACCACGCAAAAGATATTTCTTCCCGGGCACTTGTAGTCTCTCTTTGCCTGTATACCCTTCAGCGCATGCCACAGTTCAGTGGTAGGGGTAGTTGGGCCAACATCAAGCAGAAACGTCCTCCACTCACATGTCTGAGCCTTGCATGTTAGCCTCTCTGCCCTTTCCCTAGCCTTCTTATCGGCAGCATGATTTTCTACTGTAGGATTTAATCTATAAGCTTCACTGGCGCTCTGTCTCTTAGAGACAGCCTCACGAACTTCAGGTCCTTATAGGAGGCGGAGTAATTGAAAACCTTGCCA
>NW_003202674.1:29996-91754 GCF_000006405.1 Perkinsus marinus ATCC 50983 | reverse complement strand
CAACAGTCCTACTACTTCATGTCGTTTAGTCTTCGTCCAGATCGGTCTTGGCTTGGGCATTGAACTCACACGCCTGGTACCAGCGCTTCTAGCTCTGTTCAGAAGATGCTTGGGACCTAACCTGTCGGAGAAGGAGCGCAGCAGACCGTGGTTGTTTCTGGATCCTCTGAGCTCACCTGTCGAGCTGAACCATCCCAGGGTGCTTTCTACCATTATGTTGTTTTTCATGATATTATTCGTGTATTCTGTGATGTCACCAATATCGAGCTTTGTGATGGCTATCGCTTTCTCGTTCTTTTCCCTGGTATATAAGAACCAGTTTGCGGTGGTTTACGCCCCAAGTTGCGACACTAAGGGTGAATTGTGGACTCGAGCGATCCGATTCATCTTGGCTTGTCTGATTTCTGCAGAGTTCACTGTTATGGGCGTTTTGGCAATCAAAGAAGCTGCAGTAGTGGCACCATTGATGTTGCCTTTGTTCATTGGTACCATCCTATTCTGGTGTTATCTCGAGGAGCGCCATTTCAAAGTGGCATCATCTTTACCGGCCAAAGTCTTCGTCCCCATCGATCGTGAGCGAGGTGAAGGGTTCGTGGGTGTTTCGTATACTGGGTGTTACGAACCCGTTGCTATGCGACAGAGGAACTTACAACCTGATGTACCTCAGGAAGTAAGAACTGCTGCTGACTGCCTTGAAGATATGTCTACACCTCTGGGGGAAGGCTCCGCTTGAATAGATTGAATAAAGACGCGGAAAGCAGCCGGGATAAAACAGTGTCGTCAGTTGTTCCCATTTTGTTCTTTGTCAACCCTGTGGGTACTGTTTGTGGTTTCCGCTCGAAAAACGAGATGGATACCCCCGCTTGTCGGGTGGTAGTCAAGGAGTGCACTATTGTTTTTCTGGCAAGATCTTCACGCGGATCTTTCGATCCTTCAACACACAGATTTCTACTTATTCTTGACGCTTCGTGTTGGTCACAGTATAGAGATAAACTAGTAGGTTTGTTGAACAAGAGCTCAAAGAAGCGGAGAAGTCCAAATCCATTCGGCCAATGTTTTGTTATCAATGATTCCATGGTTGAGCAAGGACACTTACCATAGATGATGAAACTCACGTTTGTGCTCTTCTGTAGTCACCGCATGCAGACTAACACAAATCTCACCACGTAGACAGAAATGGCATCGATAATGACTACTATTCGAAGAATGATGTATCCTATTTCGACACCTGTAAGCATCAGCCCCGGATTAAGACTGGCTTCGATGAAACATGACTTACTAATTATCCTCTAATACATGACAACACCAACGTGCATTGAATAGTAATCGAATCAAACACCATAGTATTAATTTCCGCTTATTCCGAACCCGCTTCGCTCCGCCCATTCTCTCAGCCTGACATATCCTTCAGAGCTTTCGAGCTCTTGACAGGGACCATTGGTCGTGGTTGCGCCAGTAAAGGCACTCCCGTTCATATCTAATTCTCTCTCCTCCTCAACGATGGCCATCATACGCTTGTGCGAAGCTTGAAGTGCAGCACGAAGGTCCTTCAGTGACATCTATTTGGAGCAAGCTCGATCATAGACGAGAGTTGAGACTCACCGAATCGGCAGATTTCGGGGCGCATTTCGCGTTGATGTCAACCACAACATCAGAAGTTTCCGGCAAACTGGTGGGACCAAATGCCCCTACTAAGAAAATTGCGTCCGAATGCTTCATACGCTCAACAGTACCATGATCCCATTCGCATCCTGAATGCTCGATCTTCGACGGAGGCGGCAGACCAAAGTTGTTGATGTGATTAGTCCAAGACGCGGAGCTTGTGGTTGTACCCAGTGTGTGATACGTTTCTATGATAGAACTCTATAAGCCATATACACGTTTCGGCAATTCAAAGAGCATTTGGTATGCCATTTCACGATGTACTGAGCGAATGGTATGCTAGGTACTCCCACTTCCGTCAATATCCTCAATATTTCTGGGATCGGCACCCAGATGGGACTTCCCAACTCTCGAGTTCGCATTGATGTGATGTTGAGCCTGTCTGCTGGTGACGAGCATGCTGGTGTTATTCAAGACAAGCACAGCGAGATAAAACTGCATGGACCAATTTGTCCGACAAATTAGGCGGAAATTATACTTGTCATAAACATCAGGAGGAGCTGATCTCTAACAAGCATTCACATAGCATGTCACACACATTTACGTGATACGTGGGGTCCCTGTAGGCGTTACTGCCTCTAACACGCCGCTGATTTAACTCGTTGAAAATTTCCTAAGGAACTGAACGAACAAGATATTGACAACTGCACAAGGGCCGCCTCTTTTCGGAGTGTAAGAGCCTCTGAATAACACATGGAGGACATTCCGCTTCCATACTAAACACCATATGGGGTATCGATGTATAGCTCGAATATACAACCCGTAAATTCAACCTTGTTCTTTTCTCCCACCATGCATACGTATAAGTGGAGAAGTCACGCGAAACCTGTCCTCTCTTGATAGGTGAGAGGGTATAGGAGCTCGATTGTGAGGCCATAGCTGGGCAAGGCGGCGCCTCTGGGGAGTTGTCATTCCAGCAAAGTCGTGAACGAATCTGACATAGAGAGATTAAGATGAAACGTGGTGAAGTAGTCAAGTTGGACTTATGTAAGAGTCTCCGGCGAGCGAGGTCTTCGAACCACGAGGCTGGGGGTAAGAACTCTCCAGCGCGTCGTTGAAAGCGCAGTTCGCGACGGGTGGCAGGGGAGAGACATGGAGGCCTTCGGTGCGGAGAAGGAGGAGGAGTGGCATGATTTGATGAGGACATGAGAGGGCTGTGAAAGGAGGGAATCGATGTAATGATGAGCTCAGACACCGAGTTTAAAACTCTGTAAAGTAATTATAGATCATGTAATTCTCACAGTAAAATTTACTGTGAGAATAGATAGAGGAAGGAAGCGTTTCAAGAGAGCAGTAATATAATGACGAAACGGGCGAAGAGGCAAAGTGAAACGGGCGGAGAGGGATCGGGTGTAACAGAAGAGGGAAAACTGGGTGTAACAGAAGTGATCTGAGCCCCTATGTTGTAGTATTTTCACATAACCTATCTACGAGTACCTGGAATTTTAACAAGGAATTTACTAATCTGCTCAACGAAGCGAGCGCTCCGCCTTACTGACGATGAATTTAGTCAGGCTTTGAAACAGTGAATCCTGGAAATGGTGAATCGGAAAAAATTTCCGGCGAAACCTGATAACAGTGAAGGAACTAGCGCGCCCCACGAGGGCGCGCCAACAAAATTCAAGCCGAGATCCCCTTACGTCATATGTGTTGTAATCGACCGGTTGGTCTAGTCGTCAGGAGTTAGAGTTAGTAACCGACTGTCCAGGGTTCAAATGATTTGAATCAGATCCTGTGATCATCATGGTAATTTTGTAATTGAGACGCGGTTCAACCGCGGCAGTTGAGGACCTCAACTTGAGGTATTGACCAGCTAGGGCCAATAAGCTTGCCTAAATCAGCTGGCACGCCGCCTTAGCAGTTACTACAGGTCCACGAGTTGCAATACAATGCTATCCAGGAGCTCAGTATAGAAGTTGTATTTGTTCATGTTCAAGAGGAACAAGCATTAGGGCCTGTGGCCTCATGCATTGCTGTTTATCCTTGTGGTACTGCCAGAATTATTCATTTTCAAGGTTCCCATACTTCTTCTATAGTCGCTACTATGGACTCAAACGCTTTGCTTATGGCAATCGCGTATTTCAGCTAGTTGGTAACGGACTGAAAACTCACTCCCTCGTAATGGAACAGTGGAACAGAAGACAAAATATTTGATCAAAAGTGGACTGGAGACGACACGGACTTCCGAATCCCGAATCCCGAAGAAAGTGCACCATTCAGTACTTCGGGAGTACTACTTCCTGTCCACAACCATGGCTTAGGGTGACTCGAAAGCTATTACTAGACCGTTCGTGTTGCTCCGACTTTTGAAAAGTCGCTTCAAGACGCGCAACGAAGAACTATGCGTGAAAAAGATGACAATCTGTATAATATGCGCCCCGGTTCTCAGTAGTCCATAGCGCTGCGGTTGCTGTGAGCAAGCTGACTACTCAAACATTAAGCAACCGGAGAGAGAGTGATCATTGAAAGTTGAATCGGTTCGGGAAAGAGTGGTAGAACTCTCACCACTATGATATCCTAAATATCAGTACCACTGTGGTACTGATATTTAGGATACCGGTGCGGGCGAGTTTGTTGTTCACTATTGTCAGGCTTTCACCCGCTTTAGTGGGAGAAAAAGTCCCTACAACGGATTCACTCGCCCTTCAGCCTTTTCAGGATTCACTGTTTTCAGGCGGGACCGCAAAGATGTGTGTAGCGATCGCTTCGCTCCTTTAGGCAGCCTTGTTGAAACGGCTGAAGCGGCTAGGCGTCGAATGTTCTCTTTTGCAGTTCTATGATAATATTGAGCGAACGCGACCATAGGTGCTGTACTGGGCTATACCCTTACCGATTGCCCGCTCATTGTTTTGCGTGATGCATCTTGGATGCTCGATCGTCGAGCCCTTCTTCGACATGTCAATATCAATGAGCTGTGTGGTGCGGCTCGTGCTCTCGCATGGGCGACGCCTTTCATAGGGGGACATGTCCACCTCTATGTTGACAATGCGTGTGTGAGGGCGTGGATCGGAAATTTATGCAAGGTGAAGCCGTTAAGAAGGGCGGTCTGTCAGCTACAATGGTCGGTCGGAGGCTCCAGTCTACATATGACATTGCTGAGACCTACGAAAGCTCCGCTGTTCATCGTGTTGATAGTGCGGCAAATTTAGCTGATCCACTGAGCAGGGTCGATGCTCCATTCGGAGAGCTTCTGACCTACTGTGAGGTAGATGGAGATGAACAGATCCATGTGGATGCCGAATTGCTCAGCAGCCCCACAGCGACCCACGTAGTGGGATGTGTTTTTTTTCCAATGACATATCATGAGCACGAGCAGTAATCAACAAGAGCAATGGTACAGCTGATGAAAACTGACATCTTCAAGTCATAAGGCCAGACAGTGGACCAAGTATAACATCAGGAGTGGTGAGGCCTTAGCAGTCGAAACCAAATCTTCGAATAATATCATCGAGGGCTTTAGATAATGATGCCAAACTGTTGTCATCCACTTCCCAGCCATGCCTCGATGAAGCAGCTCAATTGTCTCTACATTAGTGCCACAAGTGACTGCATGACTGGCAGTCAAGTCTTTTCCACATACACAACACTGTATTACTCTTCGACTCCCTTTAACATATTTCATACTTCTCAAAGAGTCACACCTAAGTCGACAGAGCAAAGGTTGATGTTCCCTGCTCAGGCCAGGATATACCGCCAGCCCAGGAGCACATCCACGCACCAAGTACGCAGCCCGCTCCGGTACGATTTGATGGCGATCTTTGAGTACCACCTTAGTAGTGGATATAATATCAGACAGCGGAATCGGTAGGTCATCATTGATGACAAGAGTCCTACCACCTACTTGATCATCCATGGTTACTTGAGTAGCAAGCGCATCCACAGCGTCATTATGAACCAAGCCACAGTGCGAAGGTATCCATTGGGGAAAAAGACCAACACCCAATTGTCCCTTGAGTTCTTCGGCCTCGGCCACAACAGTAGTTACCGTTGGATCCCTGGTATTGAAGCCACCACCCAGAGCATAGGCCACCGACTGATTATCCACGCGAAAACAGATACCATTACTCACCAGTCTACCAGCCATACTCAGTAACCACCGTATAGCATAAAAGACACCAGGCAACTCAGCATAATAGATCGAACCATAGGGACTGAGCGGCACTGCCTTCTCACATAGAACTTCCCCATCAAGCACACATCTATAGCCACATCCCACTCTACCATCAGCCTTCGATCCATCAGAGAAAACTGCAAGGATCCCATCTCCAAGTTCAGAGAGCATATCTTCAGCACATCTCTTGAACTCCTTTTCATTGCCATCTTTCTTCATAACACCTTGACCGATGTCTAACCGAACCGAGCCAAAAACAGCGCAGTGTCTATATATGGGGTCTCTATATGGTACTACTCTAGTAGTTGAACATTGAGGAAGAGCATCTGGTAGTAGACCTGATAGTTCGACCATCATATCATCGAATCTGTGCAGTGGGGCTCATTTCTTCAGTCTTCGGGAACCCGTCCAATCATCCAAGGTGAACTGCGCTAAATGAGTGAAAGGCAAGGCCTGAGCCCGGAGAGTCCACCCTATAATGGCCAGATCTAGCAGATAGTTGATTGGTTTCAGTCCAGACTCACGCAGAACCAAGTCAGCACTGCTGACTTGGTTGTGCTGACTCAGCAGGAGTTTGTTTCGGCAACCCAGTAATAAGTCTCGCACCAGAAATTTAACTAGCACTCTCACGCTAGCAGCAACTTGAGTGCATAACGTATATCTCATCCTAGACTCCACTACTGCTTGATACGTAGACCTAATCACAGCTGCCGAGCGACCAAAATTCGCCCCCGCGACCGCACGCACGAGATTCAACCTAGCCTTGAGATTACCCACCGGGGCATAAACGTTTGCCCGACAGCTCAGGCCTGAATCTAGGATTATACCCAGATACCTTAGCGTCGGTTTACATTTCAGCTGCTGACCATACAAAGACAACTTCGGTAAGAACTTGGCATTTCCAAGCGTGAAAGCGATGCACTGGGTCTTAAGAGCGTTAATAGTAAGCTTCAAGCCGTCTGCCCAGCTCCGCAGACGATTGTTCCGAAGACTTTGCAGACGATTCAAAGCTGTCTGCATCAGACTCTCTGGTCCGGTTCTTGATTCAGATTTAACCAACAGCAAGATATCATCCGCAAATTGCAGCACTAGACAGTTTTCACCCAGAATATCTTGGAGCTGAGAGAGTCTCTCAGAGAGACCAATACAGCAAATAACCATGGTAAAACCACACTTCCTTGAGGTGTACCACAATTCGGCCGCATAGTCTCGCTCACAGAGTTCCCACAGTGTACACGAAACCTCCTATGTTTCAAGAAGTCATTCAACCATACCAAGAGCCTGCCACGTATACCAACCCCTCTGAGTATCAGCGTCAATTTCTGGACCCAGGCAGTGTCAAAGACCTTGGACATATCAACTGCTACTCCAACAATCGCTTCACATGCAGAGCCTTGATAACATTCATGAACGAAATGAAGGCCTCTCATGAGTAGATCTTCAGTGTTGTGACAAGGCCTGTATGCCGCTCGACTACCAAGGATAGGAGGGTTCGCGTTTTCTGAACGAAAGGTGAGTCTTGCTTGAACTTCAAGCAAGACTCGTCAAGCGGACTCTTCAAGCCTTGAAGAGTCCGCTCAGCAGCTTTGCAGCACACTGATGTCAAGGATATAGGTCTAAAACCGCCTCAACACAATACCCGCCTTCTTTGGAGTGCCTCTAATTTCAGCTCTTTTCCACTCCTTAGGCAACCTACCCACTATGAAAGAGGTGTTGACAATGTGCCACAGCCAACGTAGTTGAGCTTCTCTCCCTTTTTGCAACCACGACACCCCAATTCCATCTTCACCTGGAGTCTTCCCCTTTTCCAATTCACTAACCGCTTGTTGCCATTCACACCACTCAGTCGGTAAATTACACAATTTCCCTCCCCTCAACCACATCCTCTCACGCCTCAGGCACCGGATAGATTCTTTCCTAACTGCAGCATCACTAGACTCAAACCTTACAGTCGATACTCTCTCATAATGACTGGCTAATGTGTCAGCTATATCTTTCTCATTCACCACAGTCTTCTCACCACGCAAAAGATATTTCTTCCCGGGCACTTGTAGTCTCTCTTTGCCTGTATACCCTTCAGCGCATGCCACAGTTCAGTGGTAGGGGTAGTTGGGCCAACATCAAGCAGAAACGTCCTCCACTCACATGTCTGAGCCTTGCATGTTAGCCTCTCTGCCCTTTCCCTAGCCTTCTTATCGGCAGCATGATTTTCTACTGTAGGATTTAATCTATAAGCTTCACTGGCGCTCTGTCTCTTAGAGACAGCCTCACGAACTTCAGGGTCCTTATAGGAGGCGGAGTAATTGAAAACCTTGCCACGCGGGATCGCTCTCAATGTCATAGCCCTGCGATACGTAACAAAATCTCTATCAACATTCCCCGTGGGTTTAGAATCCCCAATTTTTGACTCGAACACCTCCGCAAAGAGATCCCAATCGTCCTTATCAACATTCCAACGAGGCTTCGGCTCAGATACAAGCTTATTGAGACCAGATACTGTCAAGAAGCAAGGACGATGATCACTGCCACCCACATCCCAGAAAACCGACCATTCGCAGCATGCGGCTAGCTCTCAGTCTACAATACATAGATCAATGACTCCATGACTGGCACCGAGACGGCGACAGACATATGTCACATCTCCATTATTCACACAAACATGGCACCTATCACTCATCCATTCTTCCAGCTGCAACCCACGACAACTATTCTCATTTCTACCACCACTTCAAGGTAGTGACTTTGCATTAAGATCACCACACCAGATAACACTTTCAGACTCCTGAAGCTCACACTGGACAGTGTCCAATGAGTCTACATTGATGCGAGCTATCGAGGGGGAATGATAGATATTCGGCACAACAAAACTCCTACCCGCCTTCCAAACCATCACCACCAACAGTTCTGTATCTAAACCTTCACCTACACCACTCCCGTCATCCTCATCCAGCAATAGCCTATCATACTTGATCTTGTCTTACACATATGTCAGGAGTCCCCCACCCCGGCTTGCACTACCAGACCTATCGCGCCGTTCATGATCGTAGCCTGTTAGCTTGAGATTACCATCAGTTACCCCACCACCAAGCTTTGCTTCTTGAATGCATAGAACATCACAAGTCGACTTCAACATAAGCTGATGAGTCTCCCGTAGCTTTGGTTTTGCACCATCAGCGTTGAAGTGAACCACCTTCAACTCCATCTCCTCAGCAGTACTTTTATAGTACGGCTTTTGGATCACGTAAACGGGGTCCTTCCTAACCGCAGCCGTATAACGGGGCTGCACCCTATCTTGTTCATTCTCATTACAAGCGCTCATGACCTTATGCGGCATAAGTTATGCCTAAGGGGGTGCCATTCTCCGGTAGATGATACCGTCTGGCCAGGACAATATCAATTAGCTTCACTGTACACCACTGGCTGGCCATGTGACTGTATACAGCTACTAATCCCAGCCGCCCACTTAGAAGACTTCGGAGATGAACTTGTGGACGGGAGTGGGATGTGCTGGTGCGACTACTAGACTTCTCGGTGACGAGCTTGTCCTCGACCTTGGGGTGGTAGTTGAAGCTCAGCATGACGATGAGGTCCTTTTCAGAGTACGACGTTCACTGAGACACGAACGATCGTTTCCTGAAGTCATTCCAGTTGATCTACAACAAGTCGCCATAAGCTTCGAGATCGACTACATCGCCGTCTTGGTACGGCGATACTATGCTGACTATCAAGGGAAGGAGGTTGTGGTACCCGTCCTACCTGGCTAGTTGATCGCCGAGCTGGTCCATTCAGTGCATGGACCATTATGCCATGCAGGTATAGTTGTGATACTTGTGCGCGCAAGACCAAACGTCTGTTGGTAAAGCACGATATTGGTCTCTTATCTCCGGGCTTGCCCGGAAGTGCGACACCTTGGTCGATTGTATGTGCACACGTTGACAACGTGACGTTGTCTACCTACTACCTGGAGTACCTTACTTAACACAGCAGTGCGTTTTATCTAAATTCGCCTGCTTGTGCAGAATCGATGGTGAAGATGTTACTTCTGTCACTAATGCCTTTGAAGAAGTCTGGCGTGCCATCGGTAAACGTCTGCAATCTCTTCTGACGGATAATGGCGTATCATTCTTGAACTGTGATTCACCGGACGTTATCTGACTGTTCACTGCGCCATATGTCCGTCGAATGGCATGATCGAGTCCCTACATCGTACGGTACGGCTGTGGATGCGTTCTTCAATGGCTGATGATCCAAGTCTGTCGCCTGATGATGTTGTTGGCCGAGTGATGAAAGCTTACAACGGTACGGTACACTCTGTCACGCGGCGTGACTCACGCATCGTATCCCAGTTGAGATGTTCAACGTGGATCTCAATGCCCATGCCTCTGATCGTGTGGAATGGGACCGATTAGTGAACACTGTTCACTGAACAGTGCCATTAAGTTAGCTGACGAGAAGTTGCAGTGTTCCACGAAACACGACTTATACCCTGGTGCTATAGTCCGTTTACGACGTAAACTTTACGTGATGTTCGTATGGAGACCATACTATGGACTTGCATAAAGCTGATCAGCCCCCTTATGCTGAGAAAAGTTGGCGTATCATAGGGTTTCTTTCTAAGAAAGGACTTGTAACTAACAAAGATTCTCCCGATTATGGCCTTTTCCGGAAAGCAAAAATTCTGTGGGAGAGATTCTGTGAAAGTTGTTCATGTCTCACGGCTTGTCCGTTGCTTCCCGGCTAAAGTTGATGTTGAAGATCTATGAAGGTCCAACGAATGCATTGTGATTTACTGTTAGATGGGAACGAGCTCAGAGACCTCCTCGTGGTGTTCCTGGAAACTCAACTATAATGCTTATTGTTGAGGCTAACATCTAAGCATTCGACTGTTTCTTCCCTTTCTGTTTCCTTGTACATTCTGTTATTGTTGCTTTGTCGGATTGCTTCTCGTTTTGTTACGTCTGTATATCCTTGTTAGTCAGTCCAGATGAATGGTTCCGATTATGCTATTGGTCGGACATATATATGTATGTTGAGATATGCACTTGTGTATGTTCTTTTCACTGTTTATTTGGATTTGTCTTGTGTTGTACCACACGACGACTAACCAACCACTACCACAACAGTTGTGATAGTGGTTGGTTAGTCACCTGTTTAGTCTACTCATCAATGGATGTGTCCCCGTGTTGGGGGAGTTGTTGGACGAGTATGTGGTCGATAGTTGTCGGAATCCATGTATTGTTGGATGTTTTATCCGACGGATAATGGGTAAAGGTTGATTGGTACCTTTTGGTTGATTAAAGGTAAATTTGTTGTGTGTTGGATTCAGGGTACCATTTTCAAGTCGGTCGATTCGGGTAGTGCGAAGCTAGATTTGTGCAAATTACTAGCTTCGCGTACTAAGTAGTCGCGATGATTTTCTAATCACATACATGTTTATCATGATTGTCATAATTCTTTTCGCACTACTGTTCATTTATTTTGTTTGATTGACCTTCATGGCGTTTCGTGTTCCAGCTGCCTTTGAGTGGCGTTGTGCTTGAATTGCCCTGGTATTTTGTTTATCTCTTTCATTTAGTTCCTTTTCTCGATACTCTGTCTTGAAATATGGACGCACCGTTGTTGGCGTCGACATTTTCAACTGCTCCAGATCTGCCTGACTCAGACGAGTTAATGACAGTCATTAACTCAGGTCATTAACTAAATTATTTAGTTATTAACTCAGTCATTAAATGACTCAACTATGGTCTCAGAGACCATAGTTGAGTCATCAACTCAACCACCCTTTTCGGCCGACTCTTGGAGAACGTTGAAGGCAGCGTTTGATGATGCCGAATTGTTGGGGGAAATGGTAGATGCTTGTGCTGTCGCTATGGGTGCCGTATTGGACAATGATGCTGAACCGCCTCGGGCTGATGTTATCGCTGTGAGACTGAGAAGAGCAAGACTCAGTGCTGCATTGATTGCTTCTGCTTCTCAAAAAGAGGATATTGTGAAGGCGAAGTTTTTCGTGGGTAAGATACTCGCGTCAGCGGCACAGTTTTTTTGTTGTTCACCTCATAATGAACTGGTTCCTATTCCGCTTGTTGCGGTGGTCTTGTCTCGAGAAAGATATGCATTTATTGAATTTGAAGCTAATCCTGAGATCACCGCGTCGGCCTGCAAGTCTGTTATACAGTTCACTCCAGATGGTCAAGCCGTAGACTCTACGGCGTAGAGACTGTGAAACTTCCTACGGGGAAACTTCCTAATACTTTGAGCAATGACTTCTATTGATGTTGCGGTGGGCCTTCGCTATATATGTCTTTGAGGGTAAGGGTGACTTGATGCATGTCTGTGAGTATGCTGCGGGGATTGCCTCAATATCAAATAAACACGGTTTTGGTAAAGCACAGTTGTTTGATCGACGTTATCGTCAGCGAATGCTGTTATGCATGAGACTGTTACAATCTTCTCCTACTCATGATGAGGTCAAGATGGAAGATCATCAGGCATTCTCTACCTTTCTGGCTAAGAATCTAGAGGCAGAGCTTCTTGCAGAGGTGTGTGCGAATGCTTCCCCAATGTTGCCAACATTATGTTGGGGAAACCGAATGCACCTGGAGCGAGAAATATGTCAAAAGTGGAGTGGGAAGGTACATGCAGGTTTACTAAAGAAGACTCAGTCTTCTTTGGGCAATCTTCAAGACTGCCCATATGAAGACTGAAAGTTTGCTGAGCACTCACCGCCTACTACTCAGCTAGGAAATGCTGTTATGGGTAAAAGAGATATTGATAATCAGGGGCAGGGGCCGAGAGATAATAAGGCAGCTAAACGATAGCCGGCCCGATACTCAATACTGGTATCTCATGTGAGGTTGGGAGTTTGTTTCTGTGAGTGTTCTTTTAACTAGGATATAATCCGATATTGGCAGTTTGATACTCGGTGTGTGTCGCATGGAAAACGGATTTCACCTCATCAGTAGTTTGTTGTGTTGAATAAGTGTCGAAGTACTTTGGGTCAAAGTAGATGGTCTCCAAGTCTGCTGAGTGGGCTTCTCATCAAGCTAGGGCTAAAACGGAAGAGGGAGAAAGAATCTCCTTGATTTCCTAGAGCATACTACATCAGTAGAAACAAGGGAAGGTTATGAATCTGCGTATAAATATTATAAGTCCATGAGAATGGAATTTCCACTGTCTGGTTTGAAGTTATGTTTGTGAGGGGTTTAGTGGAATCAACAAATTTGCAGTACACAACGATATCGAAATACACATCGGGATTGAAGACACTCAACCAATTACATGGTTTTGGTGATATTTCGACATCGGATAAAAAGCTGGTAGCTCGGACGTTGCAATCGCCGCGTAAGATGAAACCTCAGATGAAAAAGAGGCGAACGAAAAGCTCCGTCGATACCGGAAAAGTAGCGAAAAGTTTGTTCAAATTACCGGTTGGTGTTTTAAGAGCGGAACTTGAACAAACCAAGGATGCTATTTTAATGGGCATTTCATCAGCTCTAAGACTTGGGAATAGAGCTCTACGACTCTCGGCTCAACTGTGCTGTTGTGTTAAGCACAGTTTTACGGGCATCTGCAACAGTCGAACCCTCGGTTCCCCCAGAAGCTCGGCCAGGCACTGCGAGTACAGTGCGAGCCAATTCAACTAATGAGCCGTGATTTATGAGTGTAAGGATTCCGGTAGCTCCGGCTGTGACCCTTGTGACCCCTGACTGTGAAACACTTTACTCTCTTGTGGACTCCGTACGGGCTTATTAAGTGATCAAGAATAAAAAAATGATACAGTATGATGCTTCATAGATCCTGCGGGCACTTCCCCTGCTTGAAATCGGTGAGAGCTGTGACACCGCCAACCGTAGTTACTAGAACATTCTGGGATCCGATGTAAGCGTATCTCGCCAAGTCGTACTCGGCGTCAAGTTTTATCATACCGGGGCATTTCGAGGCAACGTCTTTGACGAATCGCTCGAGCTCGGCCATGGTGGCCCGCGTGACCTTGAAGAATCCAGCGCCAGCTGTATATAATAGCACGGTTAGCGATCTAACTTCTACTTCGCACCTTAAACGAAAGTTCACCGAATATAATCCTTGTGTAATCATCGACCGCCAGGTTAACTGGGCACAGGTTTCTGGGGTGACCATTGCGTTGTAGTCTCCTTCGGGTATTTCAGGTTGGCAGGTTCCTCCGGGTGTTTTAGGTCCGCATAGCACCAAGAAAGAAGTAGCTATGAAGGAGTGAATGAAGTAGATGTTCATAGTATCACTCAGAAGTGGATATAACTGACATGAGAGTATAAGAACCATGTCGTTGGCATCATCGACAGTTCAATTTTCCCCGATTATTGAACCGAGAGACGAAGAATTGGAAGAGCTGAGCGTGCGCCGCGCCCCACCGCTACATCGCGCCCCCGGGGGGCGAGAACGACGAAGCAAGAACCACTTCATGAGGGGCCTCTTCCAAGAGCACCGTGCTCTGAGCACGGGAGGGAAGGACCATACACCCGTACAGCAGCTCTCGAGAGTTCTACCGGTTCTGAAGTCGATGAGGAACGACGAAGCCAATCGACAGCCAAAAACGACAGGCCCTGCAGAGACTTCGTGAAGGGGGGCGGTCGAAATGCCTAGTCTGCTCCCCTATCATCTGCAGAATTCTGTCTAGAGTTTTACACCGAGACACAGATGTGTATCGTATTATAAAATTCCCGCGTCGCACACCTGTGCGACGGAGCGTGGAGCTGCGTAACCTTCCTGCTTCCCCGTTCAAGGGAGTTTGGGAGGGTCCAAAAAAGGTGGTCAAAGTAAGCTCCGGCCGTCCCTTTCGAGCCCCGAGTCGGGGCCCCCGACTTCAAAGGCTCTTCCTGCAACGAACGACTCGTCGTGCATGTGTGCACGTCTTGCTACCCAGGCGTGACGTGACGCCACGTGACGTGCCACGTGACGCGCCCCCATCACGGATACCAAGGGAATTTTACGTCTCCCGATGAGCTGAGAAAGCTCGTTGTCGAGTGTTATCAGCTCAGACCATGAAAAAGCGGGGATACTGCCTCCCGCCCTGCTCTTCCTGGAAATAAATCTAACGCTTTCACGGAGCGTCCGGCGATTCGGGATCCAGTGTTGCGACGAAATATAACTTGGGAACAGTTTCTTCTCAGGAGTCCATTGCCACCGTAAAGAGGAGTCATCTGGCAAATTTTCTCAATGGTCTCTCTCTCGCTCGCAGCCGCCGCACGGCTAGGCGACTCCGAGCTACACCTAGTGCAGCAACGGAGTTTATGAGGTCAAGTATAGGGCTGACCAGACCGCGCAGCAGAAAAAAGAAACAGTAGGCTCGCGCCTATAATAGTTGCATTAATACACAGCAGAACGTGCATTCATGTTCTTCATTATCACACGAGCCACCAGGTGAGGGGTGATTCGTAGTTAATCTCGCCACTTCTTGGTCACTGCTCAGGGGACGTGCTAGAGTACTAGAATCGATCTCTATTTGGCATCGGGAGGACCCTGGTCACTCCCACGCGATGATGACGCATAGAGATGGTCACTCATTACCATCATGGCTTCCAGCCCCCTTCACTTGGCGATCTTCGTGCAGTGCGCATGCAAATACAGGCCCGATCGCAGCTTCCCACCCAAAAACTCGTCAACTCAACTCGTCCCGCCCTGCCGACTTCATCTGTGGCCATCGGGCGGCCATCCTCACACAGTTGCGGATCGCACGTCAAGATGCAGACAACCAGAAACTACCGGGTGGCAGAGGGTGGGCAAAAAGAGCCAGCACGCTCACCAGCAACTGATAGATGATAAAGTAAGGTATGTCGCAGGTTCGGATCCCACGACATCCGCTTGTAGGTTAACACCAACTACGCAATGTCTGACCTGTAATGGAATATTTTACGATGCCTATAGCAGCATTCGCTCTGGCAAGACCATGAGAAGGGCTCAGTTATAAAATAGCAAAGGAGCAAATGGCAAAAAAGTGCCTATTAGCTGGAATGTATATTTCCTGCGGCTTTTGCTGTTGTGCTAGTGTGTAAGAAAGGTATGGCTGATATACAAAGCAGCAAAGTAGCAAAATTCACTTCACAAATACGCAAATTTGCCGTATTGTATAACAGGAACTGCTCGAATGAATATCGTTTGCTTGTTTATATTTCAGAGAATTGCTACAATACATGAAAGCTGCCGCTATGTGAAGTGCTATTATGTGACAATTTGAGCAATTTTGCTCAAAAAAAGGGACAAACCAATAAATTGCTCCTTCTACTATTGAGCAAATTGCTACTTTCCAGAGCAGCAATTTGCCGCTTTAGGAATGAGCAACCCCGCAATTGGCACTAGAGGCTTGCGGAAGAGATGAAGCAAATTGTCACGCGGGAATTCGAGCTGGGCGAATATTGCGTGTGGGACGCTAAAGTTCATACTTGGGAATTTTCTCCGTGTTGGTTTTTTGCGTGTATAGTTCCTCGACACTCCTACACAGTCCATAATAATTGATCTAAAAGGCAGTCTACTGGTGCGGCACCAGTGGTGCCTATGGATGGAAAAGCTACAGAGAGGAAACTAGGGCGCAGTGGGAACCACAGGTGTAACCTGTGAGCGTAGCGTAAGCGAACCAACACCCATAATGGGGAACCCATTATTATCCCGTGTGGCGCAAAGTTGTGCAGCACGCTAGAATGAGTCTCAACTTGCGACTCTCAAGTTAGAGTTTCCACTATTATAGTGAGAAGTTCAGTCGACTTGGGCTGTTATTGTCTGAGGTTTTGAGTGTGTCATGTTGCGATACGTCAAGTATCATAACGCATGGTGGTTGGGCGTCTTCCTCGAGCACTCGAGTGTTTGCAGGTCTTCATTGCGCGCTCGAGATGCAATCCACATACTCGACTCGAGTGACTCGAATTACCACTAATGGTGTGTACTAAAGCGTCGTAGTAAGGCCGCCTTACTAAGGCGTGCGCAGCTCGTAATCAGCACTTCTAATCTGCACTCCTTACTTCCACGTTCCATGTCAAGTTGAGTGGAGGCTCCACAGACTCATCATCGGTCAAGCGCAGCTCCACTGTGGAGCTGCGCTTAGCCGATGACGGAGTCTGAATGGAATTCGACGAAACAGCCCAGCTTCCCCGAGAATTGGATGCTGCGTTGATATACTGAGAGGTTGAAGATATCTTAGCATACTATATCTTTCAAAAATCTGGGTTGCGACTGAGATGCCTTCGTGTAGGCCACCAATTCGGCAAGTAGCGGAATCAGATTCTTGACAAGAATTACTCGTATAAAGACATCGGTTCCTGGTTTCATGCAGCTATGCAATAACTATACAGTGTAAATCTTAATCACTTGCAGTCTGAAATTGATGTCCTCTCATGAATGTTTCCTTTTTCTAGAAAACTGATCGCCATAGATAGTTTCTGACTGCAAGCTCGTGATTACCTGCGGCTCCATGTTGCAGCATGCATTAGATTGTATATTAGGCGCAATACTGTAATCGAACGAGAAACTCTACCCCATAACTATGTTTGCTCGATTGTATATTACTCGTACGAATAATTCAAAATGACAAGTTTGCTAATAACGCTAACAGAGACGCAGTTTGAGCGAGTGAGCGAAACGCTAGTATATATTCCCGCAGGGCGTAAGTTACAAGAGAGCAAATAGCCGAAACATAAAAGTAGCGCAGCGTTGTCACATACCGGCAACTGCCAATTTGTATATTTCATGCAGGAACATCACACAAGGGCAAACCTTGAAAAATGCCAGACTATATAATTACAACGCAAAATATACCAAACAGCAAATGAGCACAACTTGCCAGAATAACGAAAACGTGCGGGCGAAGCACACTTGGGCAAAAGTGCCAGCGTGTGAAACATTCCGGGGAAATATACAATGCAGCAAAGAAAGAGCAAAAAAGAGCGACTTGCTGGAAAACACTTTTGAATTTGCTACTTTCAACATTTGGTTGCTAAAACCTATACCAGAAATTGCTAGGTTGTAAATGTGGTTGCTACTTTGTAACTGAGAAAGCAGCACATACGAAAGAGCAAAAAAGTGAGACTGTCAGAAATTATAGCATTTGGCAAATCGGCAATATTAGCAAAAAGTTGCGATTGCCGGATTGTATTACACCGATGAAAAGATGGAGAAAAAACCTTTTTTTGGGTGGAAAAGACGAAATTTCATTTTTTTTTAAATTTCGGCTGCCCGCCGAAATTGCATGAAATTTAAGAAATTGGAATGTGTGAAATGTGAAATTTCAATCAGGGCTGCGAACCCTGATGGCGGAGACTAACGCTGAACTCCATGCTCCCGATTAACGTCAGCAAGTAGCTGATAAATTGCCGTTTTCTTCCCTCTCGCGACGATGTTCGGGCTGTCAGTTTGCGCTCGTGAGGGCAGTAGAGGGTTATGTTGCAGCCATGAGAACTGTGGTGCGTGGCATTTCACGTATTTGTTGATTTGGGTCATGCGTCAACTGATCGCTTCGCTCAACAAGCCTTGGGTTAGTCAAGAGCGTCGATGCTTTTGTGAATGAAACTTTTGGTGAGGATCTGGAGCAGTGTTTACAGCTAGGCTTCCTATATCGATCGTTTTGGCCGAAGTCTCTAGTGTTGCTCATGCCTCGGAAAATGGTCGTCATTAGTCAACCGGGTTGGGGGGACAGAGTGATTATGGATGTGCTCTAGCAACGCATGGAACCTTGCGTCTGGGGCAAGCTGACTCGCAGCCAGCTCAGACTGGCACCATACAGCAGTCAGTGACTGTTGCATGGTGCAATGCTCTATGAAAAAGGTACCCACTCCAGCTCTGACTGTACCTCTAGAAGCATGTGTCATCAGAGATGAACAATCTATATATTTGTCTCTCAATGACTTTGCTTGAACCACATGACGTCAGCTTCCGTTGTTTTTGCTAGCCTTTCTTTCTTGTTCATACTATCACTAAACACAAAACCGCCTCTTGTGTGTTGGTAGAAGATTCAAAATTATCAGCAATAATTTTACGTATGATTTACCACTCCTCCAGATATTCTACTGATACTAACTAAGCCGTTCATCAACCACTGCAGTCGAGCGTAAATAAATGATTGAAATTTCGGATTTGCGATACTAGACGAGGGCCAGCGTAGGGCATCTCCTGCCACCAGAGCCGCGCTCTCGACGAGCTCACCAAGGCCATTTTCTTCAAGCGAATAGAGCAACTTCAAGTCATCAGCTTCCGACCAAGCCCATGTGGGATCCTCCTTCCACATAGGCGGAGGACGACGAGTTTGAGCTACTATTCTTTGAGATACTCCTGCTAAATATACGGGATCACTTGTACTGAAAACAACAAGTAAATCCATAACATGCATCCGCCAAGACGGTACCTTAGCCTTTCGATAGTGAGTCTTATTAGATACAGTTGACCATATCGGCGCATGAAGTTCATGCCTTCACCCACCAGATAATCGTCAATAGCGGCACCATCAGGAAAATGTGAAGGGAATCTCCCATGGTTGCCCTCACTTCTAGCGATACTTGTTTCAATGTCATTGATAGTCTAAAAAAGAATCGTTTCGCTCCCAACTTTTCATATACGCTGAAGAGCTCACCTTGAGATAACGGAAGAACATAACTACGTAAGCGTCAAAGACGTGATGGGACAACCCTCGGAATTCAGGAGGAGAGCGTAACTGTGCTGCATGTGGTTGCTCTCTAGGGATGTAGAACCTCATAGCAAAATTGAAGAATTTCCGTCGAGCTTCCAGCGGGAAGAATTCCCATACCTCCCTGAAGAACAGTTTCCCACACGACATCAAGGCAATGTTCTCACTTCCCATGAATTTCGATGAGCTCCTTCACGCTTAATGACTCCCATGATGCAGGTACTCTTGCAATTGATACGGAATCACCATTAACACCGTATGGTGATGATGATGACGACGAGACACCAGTGTTGCTCGCCATTCGCTGTCCATAAGCCATATTGTGAGTAATACTCATCTGACAAAGGAGGATAACGACAAGTGCATTGATGCAGAAGTCCTACGTACCCCTCCTGGAGATGGATACACCATAGGTCGACCAGCATTCATCGCAGCCTGATTCCATGCTTCCCGGTTCGGCTCCGATGTGGCTACGTTCAAAGGAGACTCTCTTTGAGGAATGCCATTCTGAAGGTGCCTGGACAACGCTTCGCCTTCTCGGAAATTACTGGGCATAACCCGGCCCAACGGAAGCATCGAGGGAGAACCTTGAGTTTGGACACTCCATGGTTGTCGGGCCTCTTCCAAGAGAGCAGCGAGCACCTCGTAGATCTTATGGCTCTCCATACCTTTAACAAGCCTTGCACCATCATTCACAGCCAACAACAGGGTAGGGCGATCAGGACCTCGTACGAATTGACCAGGCCCCAGATATACATAAACATAGAACCCGGTAGTAGACAATGTGACACCCAGCAGGAGCTCTCCTTGAATAGGCTTATGAGGTGCTTGGTTTGAAGCAGCTTGTTGCGTCCCTAACGGGTATTGCGGCAATAAGTTAAATGATGAGCTTCCGGGAGAAGGTCGAGCTCGAGCATACGGATGGGCATAAGATCCTCGCATGGAGTTAGAAGGACGAGAATCCACTTCCAGGTTGCCAGGTAGTGACTCCCCAGTAGGCGGGTCGGAGTTCTTGCTGAGATTGGGAAATAAATTGAGTGCGTCAGCATAGAGTTGAAGCGTATCCGCTCTTCTGTTAACAGCACGACCTTGTCGCAGTCGCTCTACAGCCACAAGAGCGGCGCTCGAACCGAAGCGCATGTTTTCGAGATAGCAGGAGTGTAGAGCAGGATCGGACAGGATGTCGTAGGCGTTCTTGATAGTCTTGAAGAATTCTCCACAAGCTTGACCAGCCTTGGGAGACGCAGCTCCAGTAGTAGAGTTAGGATGAAACCTCAGGGACAGGTCGAGATACGCCCTCCTTATACGCGCATCATTAGCCGAAGGCGGGACGCCTAGGACTTCGAATAAGGTAGGCGGCTGCTGCAGTTTAGCATCCATGAGCGGGTCAGGAAGTGAACTACGGGAAAAGTAATTGGGGATGAGATCAATCAACACAATGCGGAGGTGAGGTGAAGACTAACGACGTCAATAACGTGTTCTTCTCTCCAGGTGATAAAACAACATCCGAGCGAGGTCCTTGGAACTTCTTCAACACCGAGTCTTTAGTCTCATAAAACCCGGAAAGGAAAAGCACAAATTCGCATGCAACACACACTGCACATTTGCGGGAGGCCCAATCGCATCAAAGGTCTTGGTGGTACCCCGCAGCCAGAAGATGCAAACGTCCTCTTAGTGAGCAGGACTCTCCTCATGATCAACAAGGAGCCGTCTCGGCCAAAGACAGTGCTGACCCTTTCCAAGAGGCGCACAATGCCCTCAGAGAGGTTCGCATACTAAAGCCTGCTCACAATGCTCTCGCTTCCCGGGATTGTGCGGGAGTAGAACTCCCGCTAGGGATGATCAGACTTGAGACGCGGCTGATAGACTTCTGGGCCGCGTCGCGATTTTCCACAAGTAGAAGCGTGGGCAGCCACACCAAGTGTGGCGGAAACTCGACGACCATTTTCCAAGCTCAAACCTCCTCGTTTGACCAATCCCACAATCCGGAACTGATACTGCTAAAATAAGTTTCACGCGACATGGTCACGTGAAAAGCAAGTGTCCGCACAATGTGACACCAACTAGCACACTGCTTTGAGTGCGTTCACGCGTACCCACACGCTTTCAAAAATGTACACTGCTTGTCGAGATAGCTACTGAAGCCTCCTTCCCGTTGTTCATACGGTTCTCTGGCCCTTTTGATCACTTCGGCCGAGCTGCCAACACGGTGTATAACCTGACAAACAATCAGTTCGGAGTGGGAGACGAAATAATGCACAAGGGAAACACAGATTTTGCGCGGGGGTTCTCGGCACAGAGAAATATGAAGGGGCTCCCCATGGTTAGCGAGCACTGTATCTCCTCAGATCTCGACTGCCGACCATACCTGAGTAGAAACGACCTTATCCACGCGGCCTCGTCTGACCAGCTCAATCCATTTTCGTAAGGCACCAAGTTGGATTCGCCCTATGATATCTTCAACGTTGTAGCTCGGTGATGTCAAGGTAGATGAGAAGAGGTCCTTCTGACCATCATAGCAGCTGTAGCCTCCTCCGAACCAATAGAGTCGATGCTCGCTACTGAGACGTCTGATCCATCCCGCCTCGTGCGCTCCGGACGAGTCATCAATAGCGCCTTCAGCGCTATAACAGGAGCCCGAGGGGTCAATGAAGCACCAGTCGCTTGCACCGTGATAGGGCCATCGGTCAGTGCTACACAAAAAGGCCGTCAGACGACCAGGACGGGGCTTCTCGGAAGATAGGAATGTAAGAAGAGGATCCCAACTGCTCATTTGTGGTAGCTGCTGATGGAATATCATCCTCGAGCGGTTGTTCACCTGAGCGTCACGGGATAGTCGAGCTACAACGGCAATCTGCGCACAAGAGCAATACGCCACACAATCGGACAACACAACGGAGTGAGAGGACAGGAAGAAGCATGTCACGACCACTTGTAGGAATTATGAACCAAATAAGGACCTACCACTAGGACAGCAGGAACGAGTGGCCGCCAGTAGAATAGAGAGAAAGCTCTGAGCCTTCTCCCCTCACATGTGCCTTGCCGAACTCTGCGGCATACGGCAGCGCACAACTACACGTACCTCCTCCACACCAGCCTATTCCTCGTTGTCTCATCAGGCGCCACTGAAGCTTTCCTTACAGTCTTCGGCAGAGGGCGCAGGGGGAGAGGATGGACGAATCCTATATAAGCTGTGGAAACTGATAGGAGTCCTGTCACAGGACCTTGCAAATGCTCCAAGAACGACCGTCAGACCGCTGTCTCTCAGCTCGGCCGTCGACGGAGCTGAGAGACAGCCACCGTTAGGAACCGTCGAACAGTATGGAGCTGCCTCCTAGTGCTCACTTACCTCGAGGAGAAACACCGCCCTAGCACTGACGCCCTACAGGCCGTAAAGGCGTAGATAAACGATTGGGGACAGTTTGACGAATTCACACAGTGAGGGATGAAATGGTGAGTGAATCAAACGCATCCGCGAGAGCTCACCCAGCCCTGCATACTGAGCGATCGTCATAGACGTCATAGGGTAGACGACAGGCTCAACAAAAACAACAGCAAGGGTAAGTCCACCTCGTCCTGAGTAACCTGAATTTCAAAGCCATGAGTTACCTCCTAAACTCGTACAAGTCGAGCCCTCTAGCCGTGGAGTCCGATGTACCGCCGTTCAGTAGGGAAAAGCAGAACAGTTGTAGGAAATGGAGCAATGCAACAAGTAGCACACACGCCCACAAAGCTACTCCAAGTGCGTGCACGTGCAAACATTTAGGAAGACAGATGAACCCAGCATGAATGACGACGCGAAGGAGAAGTGACGCCAGGGACGCTACTGCTGGTCCACAAATCTCATGATCAACTCGTTGGTAGGTAGCATTGCGACTCCAATGAGCATTCCGCGTGTGACCAGCACCAATACGACCAACCAGAAATGTGCACCTTGAGAGTGTAGCTGTTCCGAAACACATAGATTCCTACAAGAGGGGAATTGCGAGGGGCGGTCCATGGCGCACAAATGGTTGAGCGAAATTTACATGGTGCCCCCTCCGACAAGCAGACAACACACTGTATGCCAATACTATAGGTGTCCCCAGTGATAAAAGCACCGTGTTGAGCTTCGTGGACAAATCACGGTTACAGGAAACGAACGGGAGCGTGAACCGGTGGGAGACAGCCTGTCTCAGACAGGGCGTTTCACGAACGCACGTATAGCTTATAGGATTTTTGAACGCATGCACACCATCATACGAGGACAACCATAAATTCGAGGTGGAGCGGTAGCAAGCCAAACCTTGGAGAAAATACTGCCAGCATTATCCCTTACGACCACCAACCTGTGTACCAGTAATGCACATTTTAGTCAAGGTATGAAGACTCATACTATCAAAGATACTCAGAGGTAGCGGGACGAGTAGCCACAGCAAGACTTACCAAACTCCACCGTCAGCGTGTGCTACGCCACTCATCGTGCTATCCGTGACCTACAAGCTGGCCGTCGTCTACTGGATGTGTGAAGAGATTTGCTCCCAACCTGATCAGAGAGGGCGAACGACAGTTCAGTGGGGCAATGGCTCTCGCCGAGGCTCTGCTTCTTGTGCGTTGAAAAAAGGAGGTGCACCTTCAGCGCAATTATTGGGACGTAGCACTGGGGAATCGATGATGATGATGATGGGAAGACTCGGAAACAGACGAGAGGTGCCCTGTCACACGTGGCATGGGAGTATGAACTGTATTTTCACGCAACTTGCGTGCAGCCCAGCGAGGTGGCGTGACGGCGTGATGCGCGACACGAATAGATTAGCCTCAACACGTGCTCCACGTGGCGCGTGTCCAAGGCGTCACGCTAATATTATACCGCCCATCTCAGAAATGGTAAACGCCTCATAATAATAATAAGTTCAGCGTTACGATGCATCAGAAGCATAAATGTTTGTATTCGCAAGCCTCGAACCCGTCTATCTGAACCTGGGCCGTGACGTTCCCTTCTGTGTTGGTGACTGGCCCTGCCTCCTCACCCGCATAGACTCCTTCTGCTACACGAATAATGGTCTGGTTCGATTATAACGTGAACCTCAACGTCCAATAACTTTACCGTAATCACTGCATTTCCTAGGGCGCTGAATTCCACTTCTCTAAGGCGATCGCCTCTCTCTGCTACTGTCGGGTTCTCGTCGCTCTGATGTGCTCTTCTCATAAGACACAATCCACCACTGTATTATCAATACGCCCCTGTTATACCATCTATCAGTAGTAGCAACAGTAGTAGTAGAACTCGACTGAGCAGGGCTTGTGGGGATCAATCGACCCGAGTGGTCCAGCGGTCAGGCCGCGGAAACTCCCTTGAAAACGAAAACAATACTCAGAATAAGCGTGGCTCAACGAGAACATGACGACGTCAGCCGGACACAATTGCAATGGAAACTTCGATCCCTTGAGAACTCTCGATAGCCGTAGTACTACTACTACTACTACTACTACTACTGCTACTACTACTACTACTACTACTACTACTACTACTACTACTACTACTACTACTACTACTACTACTACTAATATTTCTCCTCTATTACTACCACTACAACGGCGTATTCGAACTTGACATGCTTCCAAACTATGCCAGCTCCAACCGTCGAATTCTTTCCCCTTCACCTTCACAGAAGGCCCCATCCCTGCACCTATAACCGGTAGAGAGTATCGTCAGGGCAACATGGCATTTCCCTGAGGACAATTGCTACATTAGTCTCTACTTAACCCAAGCACTAAAGGACCAAGAGGAATCCCCTATAATAGAATTATGAGGTATCTCCCTTTCCCTACTAAACGAAGTGGATGGTCCCCCATGCTCCACTATAGGAAGAGGTCGCGATCTCGGGCTTCCCCTGAACATAGTAGCTGTATCGGCAGCATTCTGGACAGTAGTGCCATCACTACACAGCTGCTCAATGTCGTGTATGCCGCAACTACCTCTTCCCTGCTCTTGCGATGGTGCTCACCTGCTCCCCGCGATTTAATCTCTCTATCACTTATCGGGCGTTGAAACTCCTCATGAGGTCAGCTAGAACGGCAGCGTTCAGAATAGGAACTGGTCCATCGACTATTAGGACGAACGATGACATTGGATATTTGAAATTTTCGAGGTGAGAAGCCGTCACCTGAGGCTTCGGTTCCTCACTGGCGCGTCTCCCTCTCTCCTGCGGTCGTCGTCCTAAGGCTCACTACAGAAACCAAAGCTTGTAGGCAAACACAAATTCTCTAGTTGATAAAGAGTCGTACAGGCGATAGACTCTCATACTCCAAACACAACCGATTGGCACTTGTGGAAAGCTGACTTGTTTGAACGTATTCAAGCTGGAATAGCATAGGAGTAGCTCGGTTATAGGATATTTCAATTTGTATGTCAGCGTGGAGATTGTATGAGCTGATGAGCGTTTACCCAACGTTCGAGAAGCGTTTCACATCAACACGATGCAGTGATGAGAGAGAACAGCATTTCTCGGCATTTACCAAAACTGATTGACTTTAAACTTTCAACTCCGTCCAACCACAAGCTTTGAAGCATCGAGGGAGAGCCTTGAGTTTGGACACTCCATGGTTGTCGAGCCTCCTCCAAGAGAGCAGCGAGCACCTCGTAGATCTTATGGCTCTCCATACCTTTAACAAGCCTTGCATCATCATTCACAGCCAACAACAGAGTAGGGCGATCAGGAACTCGCACGAATTGACCAGGCCCCAGATATACATAAACATAGAACCCGGTAGTAGACAATGTGACACCCAGCAGGAGCTCTCCTTGACTAGGCTTATGAGGAGCTTGGTTTGGAGCAGCTTGTTGCGTCCCTAACGGGTATTGCAGCAATAAGTTGAATGATGAGCTTGACCTCGCTGTGTGAACATACTCTCCCTAGAGAGTGGACATAGTTAACTCGATCTAAAATGGAACTAGTCGTGGAAGAACAATTGTATACGTTGTCCTCGCCATTTCACACTGCAAAGATCCGTATATATACTCGCTCGCCTAAGCGTGAAACCGTTGCAGTGTAGTAGAACATGGAATGTGATATAAAAGTAAGATTATACTTTGAATCATCTCCCTTGTGGAACTGCGTTCTCATTCATCATGGCATGCGATGATCAGCCCAACGTTTAACATGGTAGGTTATACGAGTCCTTGAGCATTTACTTAAACCAGTTGGACAAATAGTCAAAAAACCGCCGAGGAACGGGCGGGAACATAGCAGATTCAATCGGAGTTAGAGTGAGTGATGATACCTTTGTTTACCCCATGTTCATTGAATCACTTCTGCCGTTCATCGTATTATACGTGTGAGGAGCGATTTTAGAAAAGACTCTGAGTTTCGAAATCGGTCTACAGAACAACGCCTTGGTCAGGTTGCCGAATGGACGAGTGATTCTGGAAGCGTTTCCGAAAAAGGATTTAAAAATCGTGTCCCACCTCGCAATCAATGGAGACGATTTTGAAATGTGAAAAACGATTTCAAAAACGCGCAGACGCATTTTTCAACACGCTCAGAAGTGACTCTGGAAACTTTTCCGGGGGCATTTCCAGAACCGATTCTCTGAAGATGATTTTTCAATATCGATTCTGGAGCCGAGACTCAAAATATATTTTTTATCAGCCTTGGATTTCCCCCCAGTTACCAACTATTTATCGACCGGCTCCTGCTAAACTCCGACACCCCCATCAACTGATATGACTAACTTGCCTAAGCCTTATGAAGTCTGGCTCATCCGCAAGTTCCCTAATCCCAAGAAGTCTGAAATGCCTTTCGAACCCGTGTTGATTTTCGATCGGAACGTTCCTTATCATACGAGCAATACATGATTAGATCATCACGTTTCTCTGCTCTTAAGGAGGTGGCAGAGGCCTTCGATCGACCTCTTCTTCTTCAAACGACCCCTGTTCCAAGAGCTTCGTCGTTGCAACTTTTTTAGTGGAAACTAAATTATACACGTTTGACATGGTAGATTGTACGAGCCATAGGTGAAACGTTTATCAGCTCTTATCCAGTCAACAGAAAAAGGGGAGGGAGAGCGCCAGCCTCGAGGTACTGCAGTAGACTCTTGCCGTCTAACTCTACCGATCGAGGAAGAGCTCTGCACCAACATTGCGACCAGTCGATTGAAACGGTCCTTAATAACGAGCAATACATGATACAGCAATCACGTTCTTCTGCTCTAAGGCTACTGCCCTTAATTAACGTCGCTCTCATTCGACCGACGAGTCTAGAGTCTTGCGGGCCACGTGAGTGTCTAACTTGAAAATCTTGACCACTTGCATTTCCTCAATTAGTTCATCCCGTTTCCACTATTCAGCTTATCACTTTAGCCGTAGCTCGCCAAGGCATGTCCCAAGCCGTTCCTTCACAATTCCCTCAGTCGTTCTTCTTCTCCTCGACCACTCAGCAGGGAGCTGCCCCTTCCCGCCGTGGTCGTCACTCTCTCGAGACGCCTGTGCCTGATGTCAACACTAGGGACCTGCAAGAAAAGGTTCGCGACTGTCGAGCATTTTAGTCTATTTTTTACTATTCAGATCGTCAAGTTCTTGCGCCTCCCCGATAGGGCCTACCTCTGTAAGGGGTGGATGCGTTCGCCTTTTTTCGTGTCTTGTCGTCGCGTTGCGAGATTCTGAAGGGGTTGGCTTGGCTCCAGCAGCGGCTCGTGAAGATCTATGGAGAGGTCTGATGCACACTATTCCCGTTGTGGAGGAGGACTGGCAGCAAGGCCGGTGGAATCAGTGCTAACCCGGGGAGTTTTTACCTTTTTGCCAGGTCGTTCCATCTCGATTATGATGAACGTAATTCTCAACCACCTCAACCAGTCTCTTCAGAAGGGGTAGGTTTTTTGGTATTGAGTCTCAATAGATTTTCATCAGAGTGATACTCAGCAAGCCGGGAGCTCAACTGCAGAAGCACCTGCATAGATGCATGGTTCTTGTGAAAATTCAGTTTTGTGTTGGGCTTGTATTTCCTCGGAAAATAGTCTCTTTTTAGTAGAAGTTTTTTCTTGCTATTGTTAACATGTTCGCCGCATCCACCGCTCTCGCCGCTTGCGAGCCCAGCTCGGCCTTCTTCGGCTTCATGGGTATCACCGCTGCCATCAGTTTCGCCAACCTCGGCGCTGCCTACGGTGAGTTTCCCTATCTTTAGTCGGTCTGATTCAACTCTGCTGTCCAGGTACTGCCAAATCTGGTGTTGGTATTTGCTCCATGGGCGTGATGAGGCCCGACCTGGTGATGCGTTCCATCATCCCTGTGGTTATGGCAGGTGTGTTGGGAATCTACGGTCTTATCACCTCCGTTATCATTAACGGTAAAATGGATACTCCCGCTACCTATTCCCAGTATTCTGGCTATGCCCATCTTGGTAAGTGGTAAATCTGAGAGTATAAGTATTTTGATTTTTCAATGGTAGGTGCGGGTCTTACTGTTGGTCTCTCATCCCTAGCCGCCGGGTTGGCAATTGGTATTGTCGGTGACTCTGGTGTTCGTGCTAATGCCCAGCAGCCCAAGCTCTTCGTGGGGATGATATTGATTTTGATCTTCGCTGAAGCTTTGGGCCTTTACGGTCTCATTGTTGGTCTTGTTGTTGCCTCCACTGCTACTGAGAAGGGCGCTGGCCTCTGCAGCTCGTTCGCTCCTCAATAGGTCGTCTTTCTCATCCTGTCACCACATCAGTCACCGCCCTAAGGGTGGTGACTGTGTTGAAGAGCGATTCGAGTTGAATCTGCTGGTTCTATTCCCTTTATACGATTACTGTTGTGATGATATTGTACGCCAATTCTGTACGGGTCTAGTGTGGTTGAGAATTGGCGAGTACTACTTCATCGAAGTGAACTGCTGAGCAGTATGTGTCGACTACAACAGGGTTTGTTGCGTTGGTTAATATATGAAAAATATATTTTTTATTTTACGTCTCTTGAAGAGACTCTCTTCGGAAAGGCTTTACGATATTGAGAATGGCGATTGAGTCTTCGCCATCAGGTACGGTTACTATTTCGGGTGGCTGAGTGGGAAAATATGCACATGATCAACCACATGTGTGGTATACAAAATGAAAATTTGGTGAAAATTTTGGGGAATTCAGTGTCTATTCACGGGGGAGTGGACGACATCATCTCGATTTTGGCAATCGAAACTCGTTATTGGTGGTAGACCTGGGCTTGGCAAGGTTGGCAACTTGGCGCGCTTGAAATTTCCACTATCTCCACTAAAAATCGACTTGTAATAATGTGTAATAAATATCAGGTTAGTCTATTGTATATTTATATTGCTGTGACCCTAGGGAAGGGGAACTTGACATAGCAATGAAGGAGTTGATAAGAGATTTAATAATAATCCATCTATGATTGCAAACACGGAAATATCTAGCTTAGCTTATCACAGTTTGAGTGGATTACATATCTCAGGGCGATCGCATGAAAAGGGACATAACAATATCTTATCAATGATATAATCCATAGAGGCAATCATGTAATTAGGACTAAGGTTCTGTTGTGTTGCCTAAGGAATCTGCACGGTTCGCGGGGGTGATTATTTCGCTCGCCATGATATATCAGTAACCGTTCCGAACATGACCGTTTCGACTCAACATGTGATGTACCATGATAATGAGTATATCCTGTTGAAGTTTCAGCTCAAAACTCTGATTCGTTAACGAGAAACACAGATTTTTTTAATTTGCCTAAGAAAAAAATACGCTCCTTAAGTCTGGCTGAGAATGCCTAGAGTGTGCAGCTGGGGGCTCGTGGGCTGGATAGTACATGCAATTCTACTGCTCTTATTCCCTTCACATTCCCAATCAGCGCATATTGAAGTCACTCTTAGTTAGTTGAATTTTCCCCCCATGAAAAATTCTGCTAGTGCTGCTGCTGCGGATCGGACGATCGGTGCGAGGTAGTATTGTTATTGAGTAAAGAGTAGAATTCCTACATGTGTTTAGTAAAAGGCATGACCCATCGAAACCGCCACGCTCCGATGATCAATATCGGTAGTTTTCTTCGATGTCTGTGATCAATGCAACTCCGTCTCAGCGCCCAATACGTGTACGTCGAGCAGGCTGGGTCTGTACATGCATTAGACCAGCGACAGATTGAGCACGCTCCAGCGATATACGGGTGAGTGTTTGACGTGCAGTGGGAGGAACACTATTACGAAAAGGGCCTATCCTACGTATGCGACTGTTGGCAATGGGGGCACTCCGTATGGCAACTACTATGATGGAGGAGGACTTGGGAATCCTTACGGTAGTAGAGGCTCGGGTTTAGGCTTATATGAGCTCCTAAGAACTTTCGAGTTGTCTTGCGTCTCTCTCTAAACAGTGGAGTTTCATCTAATGTACGTGAAGTGGCGTAAAACTCTGTGAAAAACGCGATATTCGCACTATGCAGAGGTCGGAAAATTTTCATATTACGGTCGTGAAACTCCACTGAGTAAAATTTGTAATTTTTGGTCCAGGCATTTCTGGTATCGAAACCGAAGCCGAAAAGGAGGCCAAGAATCGTTATAGAGCTGGAGCGAGAAAATGCAAAAGGAGTGGTATGTGTTGCTGATGATACCGTCTTGAGACTCGACGCCCACCGGATAGTTGCTTCAGCAGTATTTTGATAATTCCGGATGCCTGTGGTCTTCATATGCATTGCTTGTTGTTATGACTCACAGAAGAGAGTCGCGTTTTATACTATAGCGCTACTACTATGTACAGCATAGTTTCATCAACGTACTCAATATGGTTATCGCTCCACAGCTACCAGACGGGTGCAGAAAACGCCAAGTGTATGATTTTGTGATGAAGGGGGTATGCTAGCAAATTTTCGATAAGCTCAATCTTAGTAGGCTGTGAGTTATTCAACTTTGTAATAAGAGGAGTATCGTCTTGAATGTTGGGGGTCACTTACGAGGCGGTAAACCACGTTGTCGAATCTGTTTGCTCGTGGAATTCAATCATGGGATCTTTGTGGTTGGCATGGTATGCGTTGTTTTTAATCATGGAAGAACATAACACGGTTATCGTGATGGGCAGGAGGAGCTCTTGTTTATTAAATTGGTTGCTATACACTTATACCAAAATTTTCATGTAAGCCTCTATAACGAGAAATTTGCTGAGCTCAGCTGAGGAAACCAAACATAAAGCTCTAGAAATACTCGGAGCCTCTCAAAGTTGTTTGTGTGTCTTCTGATGTCCTTCGCTCCGCCTCGTCGAGATCGATCTATGCTTGCCCGAGAGCTGGCGAAGGAAGTCGGCGCTCATATCCTCCTCGCTGGAGGGGTAGTTGAGCGGGAGACGATACTTATGAAACTCAACGAGATGCTTCGGAAAACTCATGAGAGCTCATGCGAGTATTCGTCCTAACACAGTCTATCTAGCCAGAGAGCTCATTTATGTTTAGGAAGGACGCCATTTCTGAATCGGCAATCACCGCGACTTCTCACCCACATCAGGCAGAGGCCACCTTCCGAGTTGCCCTGAGGTCGATCCTGAGGGCCCTCAATAGTAGAGTGTCGATGGGGAGGCTGGAGGAGAGTAAAATCCCTGAAATAATCTCCACATGTCAGCACGCCAGGTGGGCTCTTTCTTTCTCCCTCGTATCGGTCTACTCAAGAATATTCAATTTCAGGGGGTTGGATGACGTCATCGACCGCTACCTGAATGCTTTAACGTGCCGTCTTCTAAAGGCGCGCGAGAAGGCTTCAATAACACCTCCTCCGACGCCATCACAACGGCCAGGAGTAAAGACCGAGATGGCCCCATTGACGATGCCGAAGCGAGGCCGGGATTGCTATGATAAGCCTTTAGCTGTGCCGAGGTTAGTGGTCCATAAGCCTCGTCGCAAGTCGCGTGCATCGAGTGAAGGCAAGAGTGCTACCTCGACTGGTCGCGGACGGCCTCTGGGTAGTCACAGTCGACCACGCAGGAGCGGTGATGTTCATGGCGACCAACCTAAAGCTCATGTCTGGGCAGCTCATTATGTCCAATATAGAGAATTGAGGGTTCAGGAGGTGCGGAGGGCGTGCGCTACGGCAGAGAGGGAGAATACGGTTCGAATACAGCATCACCAGCGTGTTAAGGACCGTATCGCCTCGCCTCAGACGACCGCAGTGGTCGGGGGCATTACAACGGAAAGGACTCCCTCGGTGTCCTCTACGATGATAACAAGGGCGCAGGAAGGGGGCACGTCATTGGGGATGCCGGAGGAAGGGGGCACGTCGTTAGGGATGCCGGAGGAAGGGGGCACGTCATTGGGGATTCCGGAGGAAGAGGGCACGTCGTTGGGGAGGCTGGAGGAAGAGGGCACGTCATTGGGGATTCCGGAGGAAGAGGGCACGTCGTTGGGGAGGCTGGAGGAAGAGGGCACGTCATTGGGGATTCCGGAGGAAGAGGGCACGTCGTTGGGGATTCCGGAGGAAGAGGGCACGTCGTTGGGGAGGCTGGAGGAAGAGGGCACGTCGTTGGGGAGGACACAGGAAGGGGGCACGTCATTGGGGATTCCGGAGGAAGAGGGCACGTCAGTAGCGATGCCGGAGGAAGGGGACACGTCGTTGGGGATGCCGCAGGAAGGGGACACGTCATTGGGGATGCTGGAGGAAGGGGGTACGTCAGTAGGGATGCCAGTAGAGAATTCGAGACCATCGTCTCCTAGAGAGGGCTCTCCAGTGATGAGCCAATCAGAGCAGCTACCCTCGGGCGGCCTAGCAGTCACCGAAGGGGTCCATACTCCGCCACAGTTAGTCAGTATGCCGCTGGTTGTTGGTCTGAGTCGACTGCCCCAATCCAACGTGGATGCCATTGGTGCTGCCGATGAGCGACAAGTCTCGAACAACCGGCAGGTTCCCAAATCGGTTCACCCGAAGGGGCCGACCCATAAGGCAGGGCCGAGACGATCCCACGTGGCCCGCAAGACTCTAAACTCGGTATATTGCCATTATGCGTCTCGCTTCTTCATCGACTCTCTGTCGAAGTCACTAAAACGCAGCAGTAGAGGGAAGAAATTCGGCAATAGAGCCGTTGAGTTTTCTCCCCGGGGGCCAGCAGCGAGACCCTTCCTTAAGGAGTCTCTGGAGGCAGACCACAATCCGCGTGGGAGTCTTGAAATGAGGCGAAAGTCTCCCCCTGTCTGTTCGGTCCAGGCTGATGACTACAGTTGTGAAACCACAAGTGACAGCGAAAACCATATTTTCAGTGCCTCGAAAGTCAACCTGAGATCGGCACTCAGCAATCACCTCGAAAGTGATGTTGTTGCAACTCCGGTGTCATCATCTTCTGGAGAATTCTCAAGCGAAGAGGGCCCTGGTGACACGGGCCACCTCGGGGGACAACCGGGCAACGCTACGTCGAAAAAGCCGGAAAGTGTTTTCTCGAATTTCGGGTCTAGCATGGCCGCCTTGGCGAGCAACTTCATGGAAAGCGTGGCAATTTCGGAAAGTCTTCATAGAGGAGAAACACGCGCCCCGACACAGGCAGGCAGCCAGGGCTCAGGAGGCGACCAAGGAGATTCCGTTCTGGTTTCGCAAATCCCCGCGAGTGTCACCGCTGCGCGTGAGGCGATGCAATCGAGCAACTACTCGACGACTCCAGACTGCTTGATAAACCCACCCCAGAATGATAGTTGCGGTCAGAAGGAAATTAGAGATGGTGTTCCTCACGAGAAAGGGATGCGGTTGGACAGTAAGTATGAGGACCCCGTGGGGCTCGCTGAGTCCACGGTGGACATGAGAGCTACCGAACCGCCTGGAGCCGAGCCCAAGAGGGATAGCCTTTCGACGAAGAGCGACAACTTTAGCATGGCTACTCTCAACGCTCCCTCCCAAGGCGGTTCCCATATAATTTCCAAATCGCTCAGTGGAGTGGTCCCAATGGTCAATGCTAGGGCATCACGTATCGGGGCGAGTAGTAGTAGGAAGAATGCGCATTCTAATAAGACCTCTGTGGGCGCACCTCTGGCCACGGGCACACCCCAGCACTGTGATAGTGACTACGATAGCCCCCTTCGACAGTAAGGAGGTTTCCAAGGCATATGTAGACTCCATGTTGTGGAGAATTCAACGAACGACTCCATCGACCGCTCGGCAACGACGTATTCTGAATAGTTCGGGTTTTTACGGTAAAGGTTTTTGGTAGTCATCGCCTGTTCTTGTTAAGCGTCCGCCTATTGTCATATTTCAGCGCCCTGTAAGCACTGTCCTTCCTGCTGCTGTTGATGGTGTTCACCGAGAAAAGGCGTTGAGTTTTAGTCATCTTGCAATCTTGCTCTTACTTGCATTTCCTCAATTTTCGATCTTGACCGCGAAGTTTTATATTTCCCTTGTTGCAACTATGCAGCAGGAAGGACCGGCCGTCAGTGGCGTCCAGCAGAAGCCTGCAGGGCCCCGTACCGCTCCTAGGGGTACTACTACTTAACAAGCTGAATGCAGTATACCCTTCTCGTAGGTAACCCCAGCAAGGCGTTTGAGTTCGGTCCTGATGCTGGTCCGTATCGTGAGCAAGTAGAGGTCTCTCAGGAGTTGGTCTCGATGGTTATTGGCAAACGAGGCGCTACTATAAGTGACTTGAAGCAGCTCACTGGAGCCAATATTCACGTAGTGCCAGGGGGGTGTTTTGGGTGTCGAGATATTCTCCAAAGTAACGATTGTTGACACGCCGTATTTCTATATCATTAGCCTTGCGTCACCTACGCGGAAATGAGCAACAAGAAATATGGATATAGGAACTCACAGTGATGGCTCAGAAGGCGGCCTCGGATTACATGGGGTCTCTGCTGGTCGATGAGTGCTGGTCCCTTATGCAGTGATCATATCAGAGGTTTGCAGCAGCAGCAGCTCCGGAGGTCTGAGAATCTTCCCAAGGACGGCAAACAGGGTCTGAGATGGCTCAAGGAGTTGGACAGGGCCACTGAAGGGTGCGCCAAAACAAAGCAAGCGGATGAATATGGGGGATCTGAATGGCGAACGCTTTTGAACTGGGGTTAATGATATGAACTCAACGAGGTCACCTGTTGTGGTTAGTGACGCTATGTGAAGAAGTTATGCTGCTGGGCATTTAGTGTTGGCAATCTCTATTGGCCTGGAATGTCACCGTCGGCGGCCAGAGGATATTTTACGTTTCATGGGAAATGAGCTGCGTTATTTCCAGCGGTTCTCAGTGCTCATGCACGCTGTCGTACCAATTTTCCCGCAAATTTTCAATTGGGGTCATTCGTTTGGCTCTTAGGGCGACCAGTCGACGCGTGAGCAGGGCTATACCATTTTCTATGTTGATGCCCAGAGTGAGGAGCAGCTGCAAGTCGGTCACTTACTTCACTGGGGGGTATTTCTATTCGGTTTGGCTCCCTAAATTTAGGCTGCAGTTGACGCCATTCGTGAGAAAATATCTCCGCTGGAGCCCAAGGATGGTGAAACTCAACGATTCTTTGAAATTCCAGACAGCAAGGTCTCGGAAGTGCTCGGACCACAGGGCGTCGCCTTGACCAGGATCAAAGAGCGCTCCGGAGCTCGACTCGAAATTAAGGTAATATAGCAGGCGGAGCGAAGCGTGTCAGGTTAAACTAAAATGTTGTAGCAGGCCGTACCACCAGCTGAGTACCACGGGTCTACTAGGGGCATGCCCCGAACTGTAAATTGTGTTGGCACTGAGGGGGCTGTGAATAAATGTGAGGAGTTGGTTAACAAGGTGGGTGCGGAAACCATAGGGAGGGTATTGATATTCTGGTTCTAGGTTGTGGCTGGCACGGTTACCTGCGCGGACTTGATTTCTGAATATGAAGTTGACCACCCGGAGGTCCGATCTCAGAAGAGGCTCAGCTCGACTCCATCCTACGATGAGACCAAACGGCGTAGGATGGACTACGACGATCACCAGGGAGGAGGTTTTGATAACTCTTATAATGCGGGTTACCAACGTGGGGGTGGTTTTGGTGGTAGCAGAGTCGGAGGCCCTATTAAGGGTGGGGGAGAGGGTGCCTGGAACGACAACTCTGCTGCTGCTGCTGCTGATTTCTGCATACTCGAGGTGATAAGAGGCGAACGAGTGCTGATGTGTATTGCACGTTGGCTTCGAGGCTCGTCAGGTCTCGCGTGAATCCGATGGAACTGTTTACAGCTACGATCTCGCAGAATAATTTCGGTTTCAGCGATATCCGTTTTTCAACCGATTTTATATGCCAGCTATATCCACATCTACAGTGGCTTCAGCCATACCGTAACAGGCGCGAATCGTCCCATCGTTTTATCGTGAGGAGTGTGATTGGCGTGTATTATTACTATCAGGTTCCATTCAATGGTGTTGGAGCCATCATCGGTCGTGGTGGGGAGGTCATCAATCGGTTGAAGGAAGACAGTCGCTGCGATATACAGATTTCCAAGAGTGGCGCTGGCCCGTACCGAGAAGTGTCCCTTCAGGGGCCACACGATGGGATCATAACTGTGGTTGGATTCATCAACGAGAGACTGGCGGTAAGGTTTATGGAGTCGATGGTCTCGGAAGGTAGTTGTGTCAGGGCGCTCACGTAGTGAAGGCAGCACCGGCCAATGGTCTCCCACCTTACCTGTTTGGGAGTGGTGATGGTGCTCCACGTGGACGGATGGGGAGTGGAGGCCCACAGCCCTATATGCAGCAGCAAGGTCCTCCTTCCACGGCTCGGTCCTATGGTATGCAAGGTGGACCACCAGAGGCTCATTCGACACCTCCTGGCCAGCCTTGGCAGCAACCCCAGATAGAAGGCTACAGCGCTGGGAATAGTATGATGCCCCAGTACCAGCAACAGCCACCTCCATACGCTGGAGGTCTGTGCACCCGAATACCTTGTGATTGGTATTGTTGATATCGTAGGTCCTTGTGGTGGCTATTACTCGCAGCAATATGGTGGATGTTTACTCCAGCGACAGCAGCCAGCCCAGGGATACATGACTCCTCAGCAGTCCCCTGTACCAGCTGGGGGCCCTTCACCTCCTGCACAAGCAGCACGTGGTCAGGGAGCGTCAGGGGTATGATTCAGTTTTGCCTTTGAGGACTACATGTCTCTTCAGGAATCTTCGTCTGCTTATGGTAGTGCCTATGGTCTGGCCGCAGCGTGGCAGCAGTACTACGCATCTTTGCATAGACAGCAAGCGGCGACAAGTCGACCTCCTCAGTGAGCACGTCTACATGACCATTAGAACGACCTACACTTACAATTATATTAGAGCCAGCATTACAGTATGGGATACTCGTGTTAAGTTCCAAGTCGGGGGGAGAGGGTGTGGCCTTCGAGCTGAGATGGATGAAGACTTGGTGGTATTACCCCAAGCGCCCTCGCTGGCCCCCTGAATGATTAAATGATAACAGACGACAAGTGCCCAAATTGGACAGAGAGCACTAGCTGGCCTTGAATAACTCAGTAGAGTTGGATGATGATGATGATGATGATGATGCGATTGGGGCCTGCGATGGGAGTTGCTGGGTTGAAGTGGTAGACCATTCGCATTAAACCCATCACAAGTGATTGAAGAGGGACCGTGGGCAGTGAGTCTCGTTAAATGTAGTGCAGACGGATACGAATGAGTAACGAGGCGAAGCGAAGTGCCTGATGGAATCTATGTCGTGCCCGTGCATTTTGAAATCGAGCGCTCAGATGACGAGTTGAACTCATTTCCATCGGATGAAATTGCCGAGAAGAGGATGAGGTTGCCGAAATGCTCGCAGAAGAAGCAAATACACCAAGGAGTCGGTGGTCGAGAATGGCGACATTTGGATTGCATGTAACTAGAGTGGTCTAATGGTAGAGCGCATAGTTCCTATGCTGACGGTCGTTGGTTCGAATCTTGTGAAGAGCTCTTATGTTGAAGCGGACTGGATGTATGACCACCATGACGGTATATGAAGTATGTCTGTTATCTAGACGAGGGTCTGTGTACGAGATGGGGATGAGCTCAGGAGGAGAAAAACGAGACGGAAAACGCAATGGAGTTAGTATGGCTCCTACTGCCGAATCCTAGGGTATTCCCAAACGGAAAGCTACTGGCGGCAAGAAACGAAGATGTCACTTCTTCCATCAGACTATTTCACTTCCTGAATGATCACTGTGTGCACAACACTGGGGGGCAGCAAGAGAAGCAACTGTGGGGTGATAGTCATTCAAGGCGACTATGCAAATAGTGAAAATTGATGCTCAGAGAAACAAGCACTGGCAATGTAGATTGTAGTTGCTTGACGAAATATGAACACAGCGTTATCAATGTACACTTGAAAGGTTACAAGGTCAAGTTGCCAGCTGAGCCGGCGGCGAGGTTGGGACCTAAACGAGAAGCTAACTGGAGAGTTATCATAGTCGGCATATGCCGTCGCTCATTACTGGAAACCATGGACGAGTTTGAGGGGTCGGTAGATGACCACTGCCGTCTGTTGTGGCACCTGGTATCCAATCGATATAGTAGTCATAGCACGCTGGATCAGGATAGACTAATCGTCCATCAGGATTAGACGGGTTACAACCTCCACATTCAACACATTGTTTGTACCTGAGAGCTGAGCAGTTGATAATAAGAAGTAAAGGAACACGTACATGACTAGTGTCATGATACAGGTGACCAATAGACATATGAAGCCCACTGTAACGAAGATCGTCGAGATCAATGACTTCCACTGAAAAGAATACTGGACGGGCCACAGCAGACCGGCCTTTACTTGTCTGAAGTCATCTCGAGGTAGGGGGTTCAATGGTGAAGGAGACTTCCCGGGCATCGGCATTGGTGGAGGAGAATTGAGGAGCTCCACCAACCTGGTAGCTATCGATTTCCAGCGAGTCTCGATAACTATCCGACGACCGCGGCAACAGGTAACTTGCCACTAAAGGATTGGAAATGACAATAGACAAGCAGAAGCAGTAGGGTCACTACTGGTCTCAGCAAGAAGATGTGAATGGTGCATATTATTATCCATAAGACTAGGGCGACTAGCCATATTATAAGTACCGTTTCGGATCCGCTGAACGCTCGAGGGATCGATAAGAATTGCGGCCACGTGAAAGTCCTGAGTTTTGACCAGATGAGCCCAACTCGGTCACTTCCGACGACCTCCTACACCGCTACTGCCCACACTGCTGAGACGAGGGGAACACCCAGAACTGTTTGAGCGGAGAGTGACAAGGGACGCCGCCGAGCCACGAATGTCGTATGTTCCCCTCGGTAGAATTCTGAGGGCGCGCCAGAAGATGTCAACCTGTCGATGCCAAACGACGGGTAGCTTTCTGTGACCTAAACCACCATACAAAATTATCAACCTGAATATCTTTATTACTAATGCAGACTGTGTATATATAAACGCTCTCCTAATATCAATGACGGAGTTTCACCCGTTTTACGCGAAGTGACGTGAAACTCGGTGTAAAACGCGATATTCGCGCTATGCAGTAGTCGAAAAATATGTTTTTCATACCACGGGTAGAACTGTAATCAACACATTGATATCAGGTGTTACTAAGGAAGGCCTCAGAGATAACAGAGTTGACCAAATTTTCCACCCACGAATGTACAAGTGCGTCTCCGGAGAGCGTGAGAGAGTTCATTTTTCCATTCGAATTGAAAGACACTTTCACATTACGAACTACCGGAGAAAGTATGTTCGCTTTCCTCAGCTGAGCTCAGGAATTTCCTAAAGTGCAAGAATTCACCAAAAAATTCGGGTGGAAGTGCACAAGAATTTACGAAAATTTCACCAACACATGTGGTTGACCATAGACATATTTCACAACACTGCCTACTCCGGCGAACCGAGCCACCAAGAACAGTCTCAAACGACGGAATAGGATCATAAACGTACAGCTAGGAGCAAGCGGTCAGCATGGCGACTCCATACGCTCCGACTACCCTGCCGACCAGTAGAAGTGTTCCTGCTGAAGGCGCTATTGGGCTGATCGGGATAACATCAAGTCTATGCACATGTCATAGGCGTATTGCTACCATGACGCCTTCGGAGGCAGCATCATTTTGCTGTCCCCAGAGCGGACTGAACCGCACAGGAGTCAACTGAGAGGATCTGACAGAATTCATAACACAATGTGCGTCACTTCGTCCTTATTACGGGAGAAATTTCCCAGCGGGGTAGTAAGTGAGTCTGTAACTCCCCAGGGGAATCCATGCCCATAGGAAACGAATGACCTTGGCATGAAGGAGGACCTGGGGGACCGGTCAGTAGTGATTCGATGAGAATGCGGTATACTACCGGTGTAGGAGAGTCCATAAGGCTTGGAGGCGTCATAAGGTAGTTGGCGCTGTTGGGCGTGGTCAAGCTTCTGTCCCTAGTCAGATTCACTAACACGTCGGGAGGACCAGCCTGAGATGAAACGAGGAAATCTCATTTTTTCCAACGCTGAGTAAAGAGAGAGAATTGTCATTGACCTTACAGCGGTGGCTTTCCCAACATTTGGATCGCTCAGGAGGCCCATCTTCCGAGCCTCCGAGATTTTCTCATCGATGGTCTCCACTTCCAAGGTGAGGGATTGTAAACTACTCGGCCGAGTGGTCGATGATCTGAGCAGTTATATGACTTCATCGGATTCAATTCATCATGTGTGTCACCGTTTTCTCCCATGATTCCTCTTCCGGTCGGCAGTCCTAGAGCACCGATGGGGACTGTCGAAAACGGTACTAGAGGCCTTAGCATCTAGTTGCCTGAGAGCACCAGCATGCGGAGCACTACCTAGTCGGAGAATTAGCGTACCTCAAGAACTCATCAGCGAGTTGGGCATCCTTTTCAGCCATCTTCGGTAGGGGATATGAAATCACCTGTAAAGTGTGTCGTTGACCAACGTCCGTTGAAGCTGATGAAAAGGAGCCGTCGAGTGGCGCTACTTCTTCAGATGGTCGCTCTTCCTTCGACATGACAGAATGTGAATGACTGTTACAGAGACAAACCAGTGGTACATAGACGGACCTGTTTTGAATCTTCAATGGCGACCACTAAGATACGTCGTACCCATCATCTTCCTTGCACGTGTCACAGCGGAGCGAAGCGATTCGGCTTTACCATTTTTGCACCGATTGCGCAAATCTCAAATAGTAGAATTCAAAATGGCAATTTGTGGGTCTTTGCCTACTGCAAACATCACAATTCGAGATAGCCAGGCGGAGTCTTGCGGCCCACCTGTGATTGTACGTCCCGGGTGGGGGGAGTCTGTGACGTTTTCGCCCCTGTGTGTCGATTGGTCGTAAAACGGTGAGGGATAGTGAAACGATTATATACCTCAGATTTGCGACTGGGACGACACCATTCTACCATCAACGTTCTTGGCTGAGGGCAATCTGGATTCGACAGGCTCAGAAGAGTCCCTAGGACAGTTACAGAACATCGTCATTGAAGTCCTAGTAGACTAACCCCGCCTGCCCTCTCGGCGTGCACACGTTGGTGTTAGTCGCGCGCGATAGTGTTGGCAAGCCCGTATGTATTCATACTCACAAGCAGTTCTCCGGGGTGGGTGCACGAATCGTGTCAACTGTACATGCCCAGGGTCGTGCCCTTGCTCGCTAAGGTCACTATATTGCATTCTAAAGAGTAGGAAGAAAATCTTCCGCGTGCGGTGGTGGAGGAGGAATCTTTGGCAGATATTGTCGAGAACTGTCGGTAATTAGTAGGAAGTTCCGCAGACTGTATTTTTCTGAGGACAAGGGCTTGAAGTCGACCAAGCTCGCGACAGTGCTCTCGATAGTGCCGACTTTGAAACCAGTTCCCCGAAGAGTGGTATGACTATTGGAGGAATATATGTTCGTTTTCCTCAGCTGAGCGAGGGAAAGTTTCCTCACTAATAATAGGAGTATATAGGCTAACTCGGATAGAGGTCGACAGCAGCGAAAAATAATTTTTTCCCCAAAAAATTTCCGCAAAAATCGCATGTTTTACCGCGCTGTGTCACATAATAGGAGAAAGAGAATTGTGTTCATGGCGGTCTCTCTCAGGTGCTCATAGGCGACCAATATGAAGATGTCGCGGTTGCCCAGGCGCTGCGTCGAGGAGGCGTGGAAGCCAGGACCTGCCTATTCGCATCGGCACCGACACCGACTGAACTGGTAGTCACCAGTATGATTTCGAGAAGGAGTGGTATGGGAATATATGATTTTTTGTCAGCGTCGGGAGCTTGAGTGGCTGTTGAAGGGCGACACGCTCGATCGGCTGTTGGTTGATGACACTCTACCTCAGAGTGACTTCACTCTGAGACGGAATAGGCAGCAACAGCAGCAACCGGCTGCCAAGGAGGCTCCTAGGAGAGATTCTGGTGACACAACGCGTCGAATTGGTGACACATCTGTTGTACGGATTCTTGCAATTATTATCGGTAGTTGGTGGTAGTCTTATCAGTGAGTTATCACTTTAGTGAATTCCTTCCCGTCCTCAACGCCGTCCTGTGCCGCAGCTGCCGCGTCATCGTCGAAGTGCAGTAGTCTTGTGGACATCATAGGTGTCGACCCGAAAATAGGACCGATGGTTCTTGGCTTGTCGGTAGTGGCAAACATCACTCGGCATTCAAGTTTCACAGCCTATGTTGCTCAGGCTTACTTCGTCCCAGCTGGATCCCTAAGGCAGTGTGGAAGGTGTCGCACCCCTGTGGTGGTCAAGGCTAAGTAGGATCACTCCTCTGTGGAGACACGAATCTATACCACTCCATGTTCAGATCTTAATTCTATAAGTAGTGTATGGTCCATGATCATCATCATCACATTGTGAAATCTAGTTTTGCTGTATTAATGGGCGCACCTGGTTTGGCCACTCATGAATTGCCTTATTATGACTAACAGCATTATATATTCGAAAACGCTGTAGACTTGCCATTGTACCAGCACTCAGCCTCGGCGCCCGAGAGGTCAATAGGGCAAGCATGGTTGTTATTATTATGAACGCGTGTATCATTGCAAGCGGGTCCTATTCCCCCTAGTTTCCCCCTCGCGCGCCGTCTCTTTGAAGACAGCTCGTCAAGAGCGCTGGTGCCCTCTGGGGTGGTGTTGGCTCATGGGTCTACGTTGTGAAAATATTTTGTAAATGTGCTGATAGTATTCTGGCCGAACAGTGCTTCCTATGTGAGAGTTTGATGGTTTCACCGACTGCAAGTACGATGGCTACTCTGGTGGTTCTCTCCTATGGGAAGCTCCGTTTTTGATTTCTGAACAACACGTATGTTCTTCTTATCTCTGCAAGCGCTCGTCCACTGTAGAAGTGAGCGACTTGGAGTAGTACCATTCACGTTGGTTTACTGCACGACTCATCCTCCTTTTGATGATGCCATTTGATGCTAATTCTGAAAGGGAAACTGGGCCGTACCGCGCGCCGCTGAAATCACTTCTGTTTACAGTATGGTATGGTGTAGAGGGCCCTTCTTACATAGAATGTTGGTGGTGCCCTTTCTCTCTCCTCGACGCCCGAGGCCCTGATCACGAGTTGAAGAGTGCGCCGATGGTTGATCATCATCATCATGGTCGATGGGATATGTGCAGTGAATTCGTAATGAACGAATTTCGTGGCGCGTGAAGCTGAGGTTACTGCTGTTGTTGTTATCGTCGTCAATCCGTCCACATATTTGCCCTGTTGTCGCCGTATGCCGACTGGTGATGTTTTATTATTTTTCGCTCGCTGTCTCTTTCAAACATTCTGGCAAGTCGATGAGCCCTCTCGTGGTGCTCTATATTAGAGTAGGATTGTCGTTGTTGCTGCTGAGGAGGAAGAAGAAGGATCGGGAACTCCCTACGCTCTTCTTAAACGCCACTTGTGTGGTCCCAGGTGAGGTCAATCGTCAATATTGTTATTTTCCCTATAGTAGTTGTCACGAGTGGGAGTTCTGTAAGTCACTGCTCTGAGCATAAAGGGAAGGTTTCAATTCCACTACATGAGTTTTCAGCGTTGTGACTTGATACGTGACTCGGGGGGTGCTGCAGCTTCGACGCTAATGACGATGCGACCGACGGCTGAGGAAAGCCTTAGGGCATCGGCGGCACCGTCACGTCGCGTTAACGCCATCACCACCTCCGCGTCGGCCTCGTCGTCGTCATCAGCAGCCCTGACCCCTGAAGAAGAGGCTGCGGTTCAGGAAGCAGTTACGGAGCAGCTTATGAGCTACGGAGAAGGGATGGCCTCTAAGGAGCATAGGGCGACGCTGGCAGAGTAAGGAAGAATGTGTTTATGGATTGTTGTTCAAATGCGATATGGGAGAATAGGGAACACTCATTCTACCGTTAATGAGTTTGTACTATGTGGCGAGGAAAGTCCTGCCAGGCGTATTGGAGTAGTAGGTCACCCACTGTTCATCCTCCATATGTATAGGATCCGTATTACAGCTATTCCAGCCATCATCTTATCTCCCTTTTGCTTGTCACGCTGGACCACTTGAAGTTGTCGATAATGTTTTACATATTCGTATCGGTACACTGCGTAGGGTACCCGTACTCCCTTCCTCGAGAGCGACCCGAACCTATGGAGAAGTTCTGAGTGCAGGTACGCAGCGTGCGTGTTGCAAACACAGGCTACAGTGAGCGAGATGGTGGCTGAGATGGAGCAGTTCTTGCAGGAGAACGCGGAGAGCTTTGTGAGTGTTTCTAATCTTCGTCTGCGGAGTTGATATTCAGGTGGAGTGGCTGATCGAGTACTGTGAGGAGCATGGCGTGGCCCACCCTGTGAAAAGGTCCAAGAAGGCAGCCCCGCCCCGAGGTGTGAACCAGGGGATACCGAAAATCACATTAGACCTAAAAATGTGTTGATGGCGGTGTGGGAAATTATGAACATGGTCGACTACATGTTTCGATGACAATATTGAAATTTTGGGAATTTCGTCTATGCGAATTCATAAGTGAGGAAACTCCTGAGCTCAGCTGAGGAAAGCAAACATATATTCCTCCAACACTGTGAGCGCATATGAGGAATTTCGTTTTTTGGAATGCGACTTGTTGGCGATTCCCGCTGGTCTCAGGTGGTGGGCTTTTTTCAAAGGCGCTGCGAGCGGCCACTGGGCAGGCCCCTGCGAGCTCGTCGTGTCCCGAGGTCACCACCAACGGGACGAAAAGAGGGGTGGAGGAGGATGAGCATGCGTGCAGTTCAGATGGACCGAGCAAGATAGCGTAAGCGTTACACGCGGGTTCGATCCCCGGTGAGGGCATTTCTAACATTTAGGCGTCGGGAAATGCGAGGCATCGCTCAGCGGGCTGATGCGGTTAATGCCAAGAGAGTATGCACACCTGTAGGGACCCAGGATGAGAATAGAAATCCCATTCGACTTGTCGGACGGGAAGAGCTAAACCAAAGGGCTGTTGCAATTGTGAAGAGGTCACTTGGCGAGGCCCCACTGAATGGGTGGGGAATTGACGATGGTTTTTTTTCTGTTTTATTGCTTCTGATATGCTGATTGTTTCAGACGTCCTTGTCCTGGTCAGAGCGCTGCAGAGGGCACTCTTGGTCCTTTGATTCGGTCCCCGACGCCAGCCCTTTATCGGCCCCCTCTTTCACGCGCCCCCCAGCCTGGGGGTCTGCCACCAGTTGAGCAACAGTTGGGAGGGGGGTAGGAATCAATATTATAGGAATTTTATTATATTTATATCATATTATCTAGTGATATATTGGAGTTTCACCACCGGTTTTACGTGAAGTGGCGTAATGCTCTGCGAAAACCCCGATATTCGCGGTGATATGCAGTAGTCGTGAAATATGCTTTTCACTAGTGTTTTTCATATCACGGTCGTGAAATTCCATTATATACTAACAAATGAGAATAACCAGATAGATATCAACAACTTAATATTGCGATAATATTCGTATGATGTTGAGGGCATGGCATGGTCTCGCAGGTATGTGGCCCAGGCTCGAAATGGGAGTTCGATGGTCGCTAATCGGCAGCCTCCTCCTCCGCCGTTACCCCCTCCGACACAACCGCAGTCTCGTCGGAATTCTTTCAACGTACCGCCGGTCACGACACCGCAAAGTAATAACGAGAAGTGTTGTAATATATTTTCGCTTCCCTCACCTGAGCTCAGTAGATTCTCCAATATTATAGGAGTTTGCACATGACTTCGGGTAGAAATACAGTATTTCTTGTTAGTTTTTGAGTATTTCAAATACTCAAAAACTAACAAGAAGGATTACCCAAAATTTCTACAGAATTTTCGTATTGGCTCCAACGCATGTCGGTGAGCATGTGAATATTCTTTCACACTGAAATTCGTTAAAGGGCAACAATGTTGTTTAGGGAATGAGGATGGATACAAGTGGCGGTCCATCCGAGGAGATGCTCTAGTTCGGGCAACTTGCGAGCCGGACTCAGCTCCTGTTGCCTCCATCACCAACGGCGAGATCGTGGAACAGTGCGGTCAACGGATAGTAAGAATTCTGGTGGTCTCTAGTTATGATTCGGAGGCAATTTATCGTCAACTATATTAGTGAAGAATATTAGATGGTTTATGTGATTGCTATCAAATCTTCATTATGTCACGCGCAGGTGCTTCAAAGTGGTATCATTCGCATACAAATCCGCCATCCCTCTCATCCGAGTTTTCCGGCTCCGCTCGGTTGGGTTACTCTCACTGCGGAGCCTGCCGGGGGTGTCCGGTACTTTGAGAAGGGCCCCGAGAAGGTAGTTATATTTGAGTATATGCACATGGTCAACTACATGTGTTGGTAAAAATATGGAAATTCGGAGGAAATTATGAGAAATCATCGTTGGTTTTTGTACACCCCTACCCAAAATCGTGTGGATTTTCATAATATGGTGAGGTAACTTACGAGTTCCGTTCTGAGGAAATCAAACATAAACTTCCACATTGAGACAGTAGGGCGAAGGTTCAAAGGTAAAATCTAAGGAAGATCTCCATTCCCAATGGAACAATCTCGCTCGCCCATTTTTATCACTTTACCGTATTAGCAGCACGGTAGCCGCCGATTGGCTTTTCTTGGTACCCTTCAGTGTACTTGTCTGTATAGTAGCGTATGGAACTGAATTCCGAAGTCTCGAGCTTCAGCTAGGCGGAGGGTAACGATAATATAAGGTCGTAAAGTGCTGAGTTATCGTTATTAAAGTTCGATCAAAGCTAAGATTTCGAGATTTGAAGAAGTCGGCAAAGGTATCAATTATTAACTACCAACTGATAAGCCTTCAGAGAAAGGTTAAGAAGCATTGCGTAGTAGAAGGGGGTCCGCAAAACCAAAAAGAAAAGAAAGGACTGTAGGTGAAAGCGGAGAAAGGGAAACCCGAAACCCCACCCGAAGCCGGACAGGTCAACCCGAAACCCGAACTGTTATCCAAGGCAAGGCTGTTGTTATCCAAGGCTAAGCTGCAAAACAAAGCCGGAAGGACCTATTAGTGGAGAGGTGGCTTCCTTAGAAAAAGGCAGAAGGTCCTTAGAAAAAGGCAGAAGTTCCTTAGAATAAGGCTGAAATTCCTTAGAATAAGGCTGAAGTTCCTTAGAATAAGGCTGAAGTTCCTTAGAATAAGGCTGAAGTTCCTTAGAAAATGGCATAAACTTCCTTAGAAAGTGTCCGAGGGCGAGCGAGATTTCGTCCTTAGATCGAACCCTGTAGCCTTGCGATTTACCGTTCAATTGTAGGGGCGAATATCTGTATTTTGTGGCGCGCGACAAACTTGATATCAGGTACGGTACAATGACTCGCCAACATCTGGTATATATGGTGGTAAGGGAGGTAAAGGGAAAGGGAAGGGCAAAGGAAAAGGCGCGATGGTTTCCGGGTAGCAGTCGGGACTACATGTTGTCCTCACTTATGCGACAACGGTTTCTTGTGATTCAACTCACTGGAGTTAACTCAGCCGTGATATAAAAACACTAGTGAATAACATATTTACTAGGGAGATATTGTGTTGTCGGTTGCGAGGACCTACACGCCTTAGAAGTTACATGGAGTATTACAACACTTCACGTTAAACGGGTGAAACTCCACTGTATTATATATTTATGGATATATGTTATCGTATTTATTATCAATATTGTTGTGACGTTATCATTAACCTATGCATAGGGTTGTGAGTTCTCCTTCGTTTGATATATCACTAGGTATAGGCGTTAGCTATTGGTTAATTATATGATATTATGAGACGAACTAACATGAGGATACGTGGCGTAATTTTCTGCGAAAAGCCGATATTCGCGCTATGCAGTGGTTTGTGGAGTATGTTTTTCACTAGTGTTTTTCATATCATACGTGAAACTCCATTTTATTATTTATATCAGATTTAATCTTCATAGATACTATACGGGATCGTTTTCCCCGTCGTGGGCTGGAGGCTACTCTAGTGCATATCATAAGCCGAGTTATTCTGGATATTACTATGGTGGATATAAGGGCCGAGGAGGGAAGGGAGCCTTTGGGATCTCGGGAGCAGCTTCATTCGGCAACATTAAGTGGACCCCACCAAGTGTAGAGGCTGTGTCCGAGGCAAGCGCCTGACTGGGCGTTATTGTAAGGGATAGTTGTTCGTGTTCTAGGCACAACGTTGAGGACCTCACCGTTATAGTTGTGGTATGTTTTTGAGAGTCGTAGTACAACGTCAAGTATAATTGCCGATAAGGGTGGTCAGATTTGATGTATGGTCCGCGATGTGACCTCACTTAGCTACTGACATCTCTGTGGTATTAGCTAGGACAACACTACGATGAACACATTTGGTAGAAAGTAGGATAAGTGTTAGAGGGGAGAATAATACGACTTGTGTGAATAACCGTTCAGATTTGAGTTCGAGTAAAACCTACAATTTCTGATGCGTGAGCACTCCGGCTCGACGAGCCGGGCTCGTTATTATTTACCTTTGAAATCCGTTTACCTTAGGTGGAGGCTCCTGCTGGAGCCGAATGCGAGTGGCCACGTTCTGAGTTTCTCTTTTTCCTCTATGCGTCGGTCACTAATTTTCCACCAAAGCATGCGGGGAATGTCCCGAGCGGTATCGGATTGTGGGATGCCTGTTGGCAATGAAACCTTGGCAGGAATTCCAGTGGCATCACACAGTAGAAAGCCCCTATGGTTTGAGGCGACGAAAACAAGTGTTATTACGTCTTCCTTCAGCCACACTGTCGTTTATGATGTATAGATGCAGTCGGAATGGTCCCCATGATGATGTGACTTGGCGGAAGCTCCTGGGTAAGAGGGCAGGAATGGGGTGGGAAAATATGCACATGGTCAACTACATGTGTAAGTGAGATTTGTGAAGATTCTGAGGAAAATTCAACAAATTGTAATTGGTTTCTGTACACTCCTACGATTCATATAGCCGAATTCGTATGTAAACTCCTATGATTTGCGAGGGAAGTCCTGAGCTCAGCTGAGGCAAGTGAATATATATTCTAACACTGGGTATCCCTACTTTCCCTGAGAACTTTGTGGGAGCGCTGATTGGAATCTCATAGTCTTTGTTTAAACACAAGTAGACGAGTTTAAAACAGTTTTCGAGCACGTCTGAAACTTGGGCTCTCAGGACGAGGCGCAATAGTCTGTTCTCGTATGGTTCCGAGGGATGTCGCTCTCGTTGTTAACGCTTTGCAGAGGCGTATGAGTGAGGGCAGAGACAGCGAGGGTCACTGCAATATTTTCGTGAGTTGGTGGGAATCCTGAGAAGTCGATAACGACGTTGGGTTGATAGCAGATACGGAAATTACTCAACCGACACTTGGAAGGCGGGCCGCTGAAATGTGAGGATTACAATGCGCAGAATATCTCCCTAGTGGTACACGGCATCAACAAGTTCGGAGTCGACCTTGCTGAATGCCCTGTGAGGTTTCGTTTCTCAGAGGGGCCTCTGCACTTTTCTTCCAGGTGATCACCACGCATCTTACCCGCCTTCTGCCCGGGATGAACGCTCAGCAACTAGTGATGGTAGCACCAGCTGTGTGTGGAACAGAATCGATAAGCCCGGAACTTGAAGGAGCCCAAAGAGCTGTTCTAGCGCGATGTGTAAACAATGGCAATTAGGCTGCGGTCGATGTGGGAATGTTACTTGTTTTGATCAGCTGAGCTCGGAAGTATTCTCACTACTTGCACATACTACTTGCGGTATAAATGTTTGGAAAATAAACCTCGTGAAGGTCCCAAGATTTGCTAGGAGTTTTCTCATTGTCATGAACAGATGTGGATATGTTCTTTTCACATTGTCTGCAACGCGCCTCAGCATAGGAGAGAATTTCACTTGAAACAATGCTATATCTGATCGCCAATTTTACACCCGAACCGTTATGCGCAACTCGTTCACCAATCTCATGCTTCCCTCCGTTAATCATGGGAAATCTCTCAGGTCGAGATCGCGGACACGTTAACGAGCCAGGGAGTATCGATACTGTTCAACTGCTTAGCAAAGAATATATCCTTGTCTGGTCCGGAGGGGTGTGAGGCCGTAACGAAGCTTTGCAGTAGAATGGCTGGTAATGGAAATATTATATTTATATTGGCGAACAACTTCATTTGTCAGACTCGGATGTAGTCCAAACACTCACTCCACAAGGGATAGCTCTCGTACTACTACTACAAGTCGTTCATCTCTCTGTCTCGTTACGTGCGGATCAGATGCTCTCCGGGGCGACACGCATTCACAGTGAACTAGTTTCTCATCAAGGAGCTTCCGGAGCTCTGAGTTCCCTGGAAGATATGCTTGAGATAGCGATCGCTGGTATCACTGAAGAAGGCGAGCAGCTGCACACGTACATTGTTAGTCACGTAGGTCCCTTCACCCGCCCCGCCTATCTTGGACTGTCAGGCACCGCTGCGTATCGTATCGCTGCTGTTATCAAGTGTGAGCAGAATTCCTCATCATTTGATGTCGCATAATCGAGTGAAGTTGATTGATCGAACGCTGTTACCAGGCCTCAATCGCATTGTAGGGAGTGCTTATTGATCTCAGTTCACAGCAGACTTCGACATAGGCACTATCACTGGCCGCAGCCCGGCGACCGCGACAAGCTGAGATTGACCGTGGAATGCAATCAATTGTTACATGCACGCATGCGATGGCTCTCCTTAACATCAGGGAACCGGAGGTTGGTCTACTTGAAGCTACACAGCATCAAGGAAAGTTACTCAGATATTTGCAGCGTTCGGCGAAGCGATACTGATTCGGCTCATTCACGCGGAGCGTCAAACGGAAGCCAGGGAGGTTTTAACGCCTCGTGAAGCCTCTATGATACTGTAGGAAACTGACCATTGTCGTTGTATAAGTGCGACTATTTGTTTGCAGCTACTCGTGGGCGAAGGCGCACATTCATGCAGATGATCTGATCCAACATGTCCTTCAACTTATCGCTAAGGCCGCCTCCAACTCCACTTTGGGATTGCAGGAAGCGAGCCTGGCGGCGTATGATGGATTTCCCGACAACTGCTCTGCAGCTCGATTTCATCAGGTTCGGCGCGGGACATTTCCGTGTAGGTGATGCAACTTGGTGGCTTGCATTGGCATCAACCTTCAAAGGCTCATTGGATGAGTAAAGCAAAGCACCTTAGCCCTTGGACATGTCTGTTGTTGTTCTTCAGGTGCAATTCACGTCAAGCTGTGATGTTCGCCAACGCGATTGTTCGCGTATTGGATACCGTGTTACACGACGGAGCGGAAGAGGTTTTCGATGTGGTATGTAACATCGCCTGTAAGCACTCTCCACTTGGAGATAATTCCTCAGGGGCGATCTTCTCTCGAAAGCGCTGGGGTTCGGGCCAACCCCGCCGCGCTGGGCCGTTTGTCTCCGGCGGCTAAGGCACGATTCATGTTCACGGAGTGATGTCACGAATGTTTCTGATTCGCCACTTCCGGCAACACTGATCTGATTTTGAGTTTGTGTGAGTCGGAGAGCAATACGGACACGAATAGTAGAAGAAATGGATACTATCGAAATTTGATAATCAAAATTTGATTATCAAATACCATCCGTAATAACAACGTCGAGGTGGAACAGTCTTCATTGATAAGAGATTTGAGATAATCTACACGTTGTAATTCTCTACAACCCCGAGATCAATTTCCCCTCAGACAAGGCATGCGGGCAACTTCACAGACAGTGCTTTCATCCCAGTCTCAGACTGGCAGTCTGCTTGACTTGCAGGACTTGAAAAGCCTGTGAGATCCAATGTAAGAAATGTAAGTATAAGTGTGAGACCGGCGGCCGATCTTTCAGTGCACTTTCGAAGTGCAACAGTCACTGGGCTACACAACAGCCACTTTGACTGGTTGACAGTGTTAAGTTAGCGTCTTCAGGCACACTCTAACGAAATGATGAAGAGAGAAAGAGCAAAGAAAATTTAACAATATGTTGCTGTTTCGACAACACCTGCTTAGGTCTAGCCTTCTTGAGGCACCTTTTAGCCAAGATCGCAAGTTGCGAGTCGCAACGCAATATTTATCTCTCACCGGTCTGGGTGGGAGTTCGCTACGAAGTTCAGGAAGACAGTCGCTTCGTGAACAGCACTCGCAAGTCAAGTTAAACGTCGCCAATGATCGGTTTTACCTTCGTTAACGAGTCAACTCGGAGGAAACACGAGCGGGGCCCGTCGCTACGCTTTCAAGATGCTGACGTGTACAATATCTCTTGAGAGTGATGTTCAACAACAAATTATCTAAGCTCGTAGGTGCTTCAATAGTCCAAGCATCGTAAGAGAAAGCTTTTGGTATCTGGCAGATTGTTTTCTAGTGGACTCGTTGTAGGGTTCGAGACAGACGTGAACTAAGTGGTGGTCGTAGCGCTCAGGTGAGTGGCCTTAGTATAAGTGGTTAGATGAAGTAGTGAGGTTGGAGTGACGATGGGGAGCGCTAACTTCTGAACCTCAAAGGTACTCGTGTTATAAATCACGCCATGTGACTCGGAGCATGTCCCAAGACGGAAGTTACAAGTTCGAGTGGCGCTCCGAGTACTCCGACTCGGCACTCGGAGAGTAGGAGCACTTGAATGCACGAAACTTTTTCGAGCTCGGGAAGTCTGCTTTTCCGACTTCTCGGACTCGGAGAGGTGAGCACTTTGATTGGCTTCCGAAGACATACGCGTGGATCAAATCAAATCAGACCGACTCGGCGACTAAGACACTGCTTGCGTTAATATCATCGTGGCTCGTCTTGTGCTCTCCGCTACTCTCACCATGCAGTGAAATGGGTCAACCTTATGGTTGCCCAACACTCAACGCCAATTAACCATCAACAGATCGGTATATCACGGTTCCCGCGTGTTTGAGTCTGAGGCAGGATCTCAAACATCGTCATAGTATGACGTTCATACAGCCCCCATTTGGTTTCAAACCAATGGTTTGCAGGATAATACGCGTACGGCCGTTATGATATGATGAATTGTCATCGGCAGATATAACACGCCCATATGTCTGCACGCACTGCGTGCCACGCAGCGCTTACAATCGTATATCAACTTCTATCGGTGTTTAAGCGCACACCTATTTGCAGATTTGCTCCTAATTGACTTCAAGGTAAACACGACAGCGTAATCACGCTTCGAAAGAATCATTGTTCTGCATACGATAGGCAGCATACTTGATTTAGAACCGACCTCAGAATCATTTTCTTAGACAGATCACTTGACTCAAATAAGCTGACGACTAAGTGCGGTGCTCATGCGTGAAGTTAACTTCCTCGAACGAGCACCCTCAAGAAGAAACTGTCAACAAGTCGAACACCTCAAAGGGATTTTTATTGTGATAGGACGGAATATGTGGTTAGTAACCACTGATTACCACTTTGTGATAGATTGTTTTCATCCAGCTCAATGTTCTGTGAGGCACAGGCGGCATCAACCAGGCGCGTTTGGCGTTCTTATGATGCGGAAACATCAGATACTGGATCAAGGATAGAAGAGCTATCACACCCACACGGGAGGACGGTGAGGTGGTGGCTCTTGAACGAACAGGGTCAAGACAGCAGAAATGAAGCACCGATCGAGAAAGTTGCAATGAAAGGTTACATCATATCTCATTCAACTCGATGTATCATCAACAAGCACAATCCACGTCGGTCGGGACTAGACCGAAGGGACCGGATCCACACTTCCCAGTTTCCCAGTTACAGCGGTATCCACCAGTGAATGCGAAACCGATACAGGCGTTGGGTCCACATGATGAGGCAGACACGTGGGCTAGGGATAGGAAAGCTACTACGGCGGTACGGAAGAACATCAAGGATGGTGAAATAACTGGTAAGAAGTCCGATCCAACACCGAAAGGCTCACGGTCAAGCCCTCCCAAATGATTGCTTGAAAACGTCGTTATCTGCGAAGTCGAGGAATGATCGTGGTGGAGCGAACACTTTCGATGCTCGTTGTGGAGCTCGCTCTGTGAGGCAGAGAGCGTCACTTTTTTGTACATGCGTACAGACATTCTCGTTGTGCTTGCGTGCCAGAGTATGAGCATAGGATACATTCCGTAGTATTGATCGTGAGCAGTGACCGTTACTAGCTCCAAAGTCCGTAGCCACCTTGGCTCAAGGTCTTAGTGTACATCTGGGTCGCATTTCTCCAGCTAATGTTGGGTCATGTTGACATAAGGGAACGACAGGGGGCACCGGACATCAACAACGCTGAGCGCGTGACATCTACAGAGTTCTGCCACTCCGTCGAGAGAGCCTAGTGGTATTAACTATCGACACTACCGATTCGGCGGAGCTACTTTCAACCTCACTACTAGTGATGTTGAAAGTAACTCCGCTGAGACGGCTCCATTGACCGTCACCAAATAACGTGTAATGTACACGTTAGTAGGGACAGCGCTACTTGTATTCTCGCTCGCCTCCTATCTTGTTCTTTTGTTTTGTTCAGTCACTCGACCATTATAGCAACGCGATCCGACAACTACGAAGAATATGATCATATGCCTACTATTTTCCCTGATGACCCTCTCCCAAGAAGATCGGCCTCGTTTTCTGGGGCCTGTCCCCCCGTTGGAATCGGCGATCAAGCGAAAGCATTCGTAAGAAGACGACCATCACTAAAGGCGTACCTGGGGGCGGAACTATGCCCGAAAAATCGGTTGGATCATAAAGGGAAGGGTAAAGATTGCGGTGGTTCTACTCGTAAGACTATCCATAAATCTGATACGGTGGCCCTTCGCTCCGGTAGCGCACGTGGAACCCTAGGAAATTCTCAAACTGGTGTAGTTCCGTGTACCACTCCGTGGCATTCGATGACGGATGGCGAGTCTGAGTGTGAGGACGTGTCTGTGCATTCGCTCGAAAACTCCGTTCTTGGCGGTGTCTCGGTTCACGATAGTGACATTTCGGAAATTGAAATGAAGCTTATGAGAGGTCAATGGCCAGCACTAGCACTGGGAGAAATGACAGCGCCCTAGGGTTGTTTCCACGGCCTGGAGCGTCTTGACGACGCCCTGGACAAGCTCACCGGCTTATTGGTTAAGGAATTTTGCTACGGTTTGGGATAGTAATGAGGCGCCATCCTCCGATCTGGCCTTCCCTCGCAGGGCAAATGGGGCGCCATCAGCTCCATCTTCCCGATCAAGGGAGGCATGGGACTCGTCCTCGGCGACGAGGCTCATGGTTTCATATGTGTTCACTCCTTGAACAGCATGCAGAGTTACATGGCTAAGATTTGTTCGGGTCTGTGGCCGCGGGTTATCTGCTTTAGCTCTGCGCTTGCCCGTGGTATCACTATCGACCAGGTATGCCGCATGGTTAAGGAAGGTAATCCGACCTGGACCAAGGACATCAATGGCGAGTTGATCTCTTCCGTGTTTTGGAGGAGCCAAAGTATGGTCTTGGCAGTCTCCCAACTCTCTATCACCGTCTTGCGGCTGGTGGAGAGGGCAAGACTCGCTTGGTACTGAATCATCTGTGCTCCAGATGGCAGACTTCACGAATGCCATTGATGTGCTACAGATGTACTAAGATTGGACACATAGGTCCGTCCTGTCCCCACAGGCAGGACGCGACCAAGGTATGCTGCACGCGTTGTGCAGCCTACGGTCACGAAAGGCAAGCCTGTCCGGCTCAATTTGGTGACTAAATGTTGGTCCTGGCGCAGCGCGCAAATGCGCAAACTGTCTCGACTTGGATGCGTCCAACCCGGACGCCCGAGTCCACCGAAAGGTGGATCACGAGTGCACGGACGGCGTTTGCAAAAGTCTAGCTGCTTCTGCTAGACGCCAGTGGGTCCGCACGGACTTCGGAAATGCTGCCTCATCTCAATGATTAGGGTTCTACAGCATAACCAAGGGCATCGGCTAGTGGCTTTGGATTCACTCCAGTCCCGGCTGCGTAATTCTTTCGTAGACATGGGATGCCTTCAGGAGCCATGCTCCGGTTCTCCTAAACTTGTTGGTTATCAATACCACGGCTGACCTAAGAACGACGAGGCCTGTATTTTGTCCAGACGTGGCATTCCTTGCCACACGATATTTGCTTCCCGAGACCTTGTCGTGGTCAAGGAAGGCAGCTATGGACCATAGCCTATGGTGTAGCATCATGGTACCTCCACGGCACTGACATGCAAAGGAGGGAAATGACGCTCTCTGAATTTGACCAGGTCATATCGACATGGCCTGTGTCCGTTCCACTCTTCATATGTGTCGATGTTAATGCATGGCACATAGCGTGGGGCGCGAAGCTAACTGTCAACAACCTATATAAGCAGGCCTGGTGGCGTGGTGAGGCACTCGTGGACTGGTGTCCGGAGAAGGAGATTCGAATTCTCAACGACGATGAATCCTTTCCTACCTTCGAGTCCGAAAGGTATCACTCCTGGATTGACCTCACCCTATTGTACGGTACTCCCAGAGATGGCGCTTCGCCTCAATGGGAGGTGGTGGACGATCTTTGCGGATCAGCCTACAGGTTGCTCTGCACAGAGGTAGATAGTCAGGATGGCAATCGTGTGCCGCGACGATCGGCCCATCGCCTCGTAGATGCAGCCAAGGTTATTGATGGTGCTTTTCGGATTCCCTCTGATACTCCTTTGCAAGGTATCACGGGCTCCTCGAGCACCCTGATGAAACGGGTCACGCCTGAAGCCCCAGCTCCCTCTGACACCACCTGGTGAACGAGCAAGCTATCTAGGCTGAAGGCGCAGTTCAAAAAGGAGCAGCGGACGTTCTACCGTCATAAGAGGCTGAACGGCCCGGATGCAGCCTCAACGGCGCATTATCGAGAAAGCCGCGACGCAAATTCGGCACAGCTATCAAAGAGGCTAAGAGGGTAGCTGTTCGTAGATTCTTCAAGGATCTGCAGCACTACTCTCGGTGTGCTAAAAGAGGTTGTCCTCAGATCCCTCCTGCGGCCATGTGCCCGTAGGGTGCGAATCAGGCGGACTTTCTCCTACGCAGGCTCTCTTGCCGTGATCCTGACAGGGCTGCGGAGCTCGATGCCTTGGTACTACCGCCGCGGACCGTCCCAGCTCCAGCGGTCACTCATTCGGAGCTCAGAGGAGCGGCCAAGGGACTACGGAGGGGCGCGGCTCCCGGTGTGGATGATATCACTAACGGCATCATTCTCGATATTCTCGAGGTGCTGAAGGACAACTGGTGTGCGCAGTTCACTGAAATCTTTGAGTTTGGTATATATCCTGACGGATGGAATTCATCCAAAGAAATTCTTTATCCATAAGGCCGGAAGAGACCCAACCAAGCCTAACGGCTGGAGGCCCGTCTGTCTGGTCGGTTCAGGTAGCAAGCTGTTCGAATGTCCCATAGTAGAACGGCTTGCATCTTGCCCGCAGATCCAGAAGCGATTGGACCCTCCGACTGTCCATGGATTCTGCAAGGGAAAATCGGTTGACTCTGCTGTCCTGCGCGTAGTCGAGGCGTTCAGGGCAGGAGGAAAAAGGGGCAAGCGCGCGCATATTGCATTAGTTTAACTAGACGTGCAAAACGCGTTCAACTCGGTTCAACGCGTTCAACAGCCACATTCTGGCAACCCTGGTTCGATACAATGTTCCGCGATATCTTGGACTTTGTAGAAGGCTATTTAAGGGATCAGAGTGTTTTAGCTGTCTATGGTGCTGACGAAGCCAGTCTGAAGCTCCAACGGGGGGCCCCCCAAGGCAGTGCCTTGGACCGCTTTTTATTCCTTCTATCCACCCTGCCGCTTGTGGATGACTTCGCAAATATGGAGGTGGAAGGCGTGAGCCTGACCCTCTATGCGGATGACACAACGGTTGTGGTGTCTGGCGGTGCTGGCCCGTCTGTGGTGAAACGGTGGCAGACACCACATTCTACTGCTGGCTACCAGAGCAGGAGTGTCTTATGAGCCGGCGAAAAGCCAGGCACTCCTGCCTAGGACCATCGGGGATCATATCTTGTCCCTTGAGTCAAGGGACAAGATATGATCCCTCGTGGCATTATGCCACGGAGTGGTACACGGAACTACACCAGTTTGAGAATTTCCTAGGGTTCCACGTTCCTACCGGAGCGAAGGGCCACCGTATCAGATTTATGGATAGTCTTACGAGTAGAACCACCGCGATCTTTACCCTTCCCTTCATGATCCAACCGATTTTTCGGGCATAGTTCCGCCCCCAGGTACGCCTTTAGTGATGGTCGTCTTCTTACGAATGCTTTCGCTTGATCGCCGATTCCAACGGGGGGGACAGGCCCAAGAAAGCGAGGCCGATCTTCTTGGGAGAGGGTCATCAGGGAAAATAGTAGGCATATGGTCATATTCTTCGTAGCCGTCGGATCGCGTTGCTATAATGGTCGAGTGACCGAACAAAACAAAAGAACAAGATAGGAGGCGAGCGAGAATACAAGTAGCGCTGTCCCTACTAACGTGTACATTACACGTTATTTGGTGACGGTCTATGGAGCCGTCTCAGCGGAATTACTTTCAACATCACTAGTAGTGATGTTGAAAGTAGCTCCGCCGAATCGGTAGTGTCGATAGTTAATACCACTAGGCTCGAGTGGCAGACTCTGTAGATGTCACGCGCTCAGCGCTGTTGATGTCCGGTGCCCCCTGTCGTTCCCTTATGTCAACATGACCCGAAATTAGCTGGAGAGATGCGACCCAAATGCACACTAAGACCTTGAGCCAAGGTGGCTACGGACTTCGGAGCTAGTAACGGTCACTGCTCAAGATCAATAGTACGGAATGTATCCTTTGTTCATACTCTGGCACGCAAGCACAAGCAGAATGTCTGTACGCATGTACAAAAAGGTGACGCTCTCTGCCTCACAGAGCGAGCTCCACAACGAGCATCGAACGTGTTCGCTCCACAACGGTCATTCCTCGACTTCGCAGGTAACGACGTTTTACAATCATTCGGGAGGGCTTGACCGTGAGCCTTTCGGTGTTGGATCGGACTACTTACCAGTTGTTTCACCATCATTGATGTTCTTCCGTACCGCCGTAGTAGCTTTCCTATCCCTAGCCTACGTGTCTGCTTCATCTTGTGGACCCAACGCCTGTATCGGTTTCGCATTCACTGGTGGATTCCGCTGTAACTTGGAAACTGGGAAGTGTGGATCCGGTCTCTTCGGTCTAGTCCCGACCGACGTGGATTGTGCTTGTTGATGATACATCGAGTTGAATGAGAATCTCATTATGAGATATGATGTAACCTTTCATTGCAACTTGATGGGGGCTTCATTTCTGCTGTCTTGACCCTGTTCGTTCGAGAGCCACCACCTCACCGTCCTTCCGTGCGGGTGTGATAGCTCTTCTATCCTTGATCCAGTATCTGATGTTTCCGCATCATAAGAGCGCCAAACGCGCCTGGTTGATGCCGCCTGTGCCTCACAGAACATTGAGCTGGATGAAAACAATCTATCACAAAGTGGTAACCAGTGGTTCCTAGTCACATATTCCGTCCTATCACATTAAAAATCCCTTTGAGATGTTCGACTTGTTGGCAGTTTCTTCTTGAGGGTGCTCGTTCGAGGACGTTAACTTCACGCATGAGCACCGCACTTGGCCGTCAGCTTATTTGAGTCAAGTGTGCTGAGTCAACTGTCTAAGAAAATGATTCTGAGGTCGGTTCTAAATCAAGTATGCTGCCTATCGTATGCGGAACAAGATTCTTTCGAAACGTGATTACGCTGTCGTGTTCACCTTGAAGTCAATTAGGAGCAAATCTGCAAATAGGAGTGCGCTTAAACACCGATAGAAGTTGATACACGATTGTAAGCGCTGCGTGACACGCAGTGCGTGGAGACATATGGGCGTATTATATCTGCCGATGACAATTCATCATATCATAACGGCCGTACGCGTATTATCCTGCAAACCAAATGGGGGCTGTATGAACGTCATACTATGACGATGTTTGAGATCCCGCCTCAGACTCAAACACGCGGGAACCGTGATATACCGATCTGTTGATGGTTAATTGGTGTTGAGTGTTGAGCAACCATAAGGTTGACCCATTTCACTGCATGGTGAGAGTAGCGGAGAGCACAAGACGAGCCACGTTGATATTAACGGAAGCAGTGTCTCAGTCGCCGAGTCGGTCTGATTTGATTTGATCCACGCGTATGTCTTCGGAAGCCAATCAAAGTGCTCACCTCTCCGAGTCCGAGAAGTCGGAAAAGCAGACTTCCCGGGCTCGAAAGATTTTCGTGCATTCAAGTGCTCCTACTCTCCGAGTGCCGAGTCGGAGTACTCGGAACGACACTCGGACTTGTAAATTCCGTCTTGGGACATGCTCCGAGTCACATGGCGTGATTTATAACACGAGTACCTTTGAGATTCAGAAGTTAGCGCTCCTCGCCGTCACTCCAACCTCACTACTTCATCTAACCACTCATACTAAGGCTCCTCATCTGAGCGCTACGACCACCACTTAGTTCACGTCTGTCTCGAACCCTACAACGAGTCCACTAGAAAACAATCTGCCAGATACCAAAAGCTTTCTCTTACGATGCTTGGACTATTGAAGCACCTACGAGCTTAGAGATAATTTGTTGTTGAACATCACTCTCAAGAGATATTGTACACGTCAGCATCTTGAAAGCGTAGCGACTCCGCCGGAGTCACTCCGGAGCGTAGCGACGGGCCCCGCTCGTGTTTTCTCCGAGTTGACACGTTAACGAAGGTAAAACCGATCATTGGCGACGTTTAACTTGACTTGCGAGTGCTGTTCACGAAACGACTGTCTTCCTGAACTTCGTAGCGAACTTTCACCCAGACCGGTGAGAGACAAATATTGCGTTGCGACTCGCAACTTGCGATCTTGGCTAAAAGGTGCCTCAAGAAGGCTAGACCTAAGCAGGTGTTGTCGAAACAGCAACATATTGTTAAATTTTCTTTGCTCTTTCTCTCTTTATCATTTCGTTAGAGTGTGCCTGAAGACGCTAATTTAACACTGTCAACCAGTCAAAGTGGTTGTGTAGCCCAGTGACTGTTGCACTTCGAAAGTGCACTGAAAGATTGGCCGCCGGTCTCACAATTATACTTACATTTCTTACATTGGATCTCA